>NC_056737.1:962972057-963079557 GCF_019279795.1 Protopterus annectens
TTGTGGAACCAAATTGGAAACAGTCACACACCTTATTGCTGGTTGCGACTCTCTAATGGCAGAGGGACTGTATACTGAAAGGCATAATAACGTGGCGAGATTGTTACACTGGAGATTATGGAAACATTATGATATCGAAGTGGCTGAAAAACACTGGAAACATAAGCCACAGAGAATCATAAAAACTGATGAAGTTCACATCACATGGGATCACCCAATACCAACAGTCCAAAAGATAGAGGCTAGAAAACCGGATATAGTGGTCCAAGAAAAGAAGACAAAAGTAACATCGATCATTGAAATCGCCACACCTAGTGACTACAGTGTCTTGTGTACAGAGAGACACAAAGTCATAAAATACCTCGATCTGCAGGTAGAAACGAGAGCCATGTGGAAGAAAGAAACCCAGACAGTTCCAATATTAGTAGGAGCAACTGGTCTTATAAAAAAGAATTTACAATTGTTTTTAGATATGTTACCAATTCATGTAACACCATACAAATTGCAGAATGAGTCATTACTGGGCACATTGTGGGTGCTGCAAAGAGCACTTTTGGCTAACATCAAAGAGTGAAACAATGCTAATTTCATGAACTTTAATCATACTTTGACTTAGGAATGGGGTCCATTTCCGTCATGGTATTAGAAACCCAAAAGACTCAGAAAAATTAAAATGGCAGTAACAAATGGTTGTCCGTAGGCAGTGGCAGTTTATACGGTGCCGCAGGGATGCATAGTACTAGACGTCCGACAATAGATGTGGCAAAAACAGACTGAGGATGAAAGGCTGCCCCAAAAATGCCAGGTTGCTTACCTTATGTGTTAAGGAATTTGATGGTCTTTGGTCTATCCTAAAGGAAGGCGAAGTTGAATGATATGGGTACATGATAACCTGCTGAATATCATTATACTGAAAGTCATAATACTGAATGCAAAATTCTGAAATGCTGAAATGTTGAAACTTTAAAATGCTGAACTCAAAGTACTTACTAATAGCATACATGTACTACATAGGTACCCAGTGCTAGAACACAGCTAGTCAACAAATTAGACCACTTACCTACTAGTGAAGCATAGAAATGCATGCTAATATATCTGATGCAAACATAAATAAACACAGTGACAAAAAATGAAAAGGAGTATAAGTCTGATATACACACAAACCTAAGCAAAGTCAATTCAGCCTTACGGTGTTAAAAAGCAGACCCAAGACCTCACAAAAAATCATTATTATACAATGACTGGCCATTAGCATTCAAAAAGTAGCATGCTGATTGGTTAGCCCAACCAGCTTGCCCATTGTAAATTCGAGCATATACCAATGGAAACAGGTCTGGTCTCCTACACTTTTTTCCATTGGTATATACTGTAACTTTACATTTTTTTAAACAAACATAAATAAATAAATAAAATTACAAATCTGGACAGTCAGGACATATGAGAGATACAGGACGGAGAAAATACTAGGAAAATCATGTACGCCATTCAAAAGTAAAGAAACCTGATTTTACTTGTATTTCCTCCATTATGTCTCTCTCCTAATTATAAAGTGTCTGAAACCTTTTTTTATTTACAAAAAAAAAAAAAAAGAAGCAACGAGATCTTCTTTTCACCACTGCTTCCTTTCCAAAGCGTTGATGTTCTGGGTAAAAAATGGGAGCACAAGTGTCACATGCATGAGAAGTACATCAAAAAAACAACAGGATATGCAGCAGAAGTGGAAAAATATCCCGGAGCTGTTTTACAAAGACATTATTAATGAAAAGTAAGTCATTTTTTTTCTTAAATAATGTCACTGTATAATTGCAATAACTGACTGTGTGGTGTGGTATATTGAAGATTTACCCACTGTTGGCTTGCATTACTCCTCCATCTGTTACAGATTCATTTGACTTAATGCCTTGAATTTTCACACTAGCTTTGCTTTAATTTAACCAGTTAGTTGTCCACTGGATTGCGTATTTGTTAAATTTCAAATTCTTGAAGGCCAATATAATAATCTGATATGGTATTGAATCAGATACTTGTGCTAAATCAAGATAAATTACATCCACAGTCATATTATTATCTAGTGATCTTACTACATTAAAAATAAATAAAATAAAAATAAATAAATAAATACATAAATAAAATGTATAATTGCAGACCTTCCCAATGTGAACCTATGCTAGTGAATATTAAAGCTATTATTTCTTTCTATGCTATTCATACTTCTGCTCAGAATTCTTTTTAACATTTTCCCACTGATACTGTTAAGGTTTCTAGTACTAAAATCCTCATTCTTATATGAAGACCCTCCTTTGCGAATACCAATCACATCAGCATTTTTCCAGGAATAAGGTATAAAGTACAGTTGTGTAACTTGTACTTACCAGATGTTCAAATTCCTAACTGCCAAAGGAAGCCCTTAGGCTATATGGTTTGTTTCCCACTGTGGGAATAGCAACCACACATCTTCAGAAAGCTCTGCCTTCTGCCCAGTCATTCACTCTGACTGCTGATTAGCTAAACCCATGGAGGGAAATCAGCAGTCAGACTGAAGCATTTTGCAGGACTTTCTTGACCACACAATAACAGAACAGCCTAACATCTTAAAATAAGCAACCAATATTAGCAACAAAACTTACAGAGTATAATTAGAGTATATAAAGTAGAAAGCATACACAACCTTACTTTATATCCCAGCTATAACTATATACAAGAGCAAGATTAGGGAGGTGGATGATGGGTACTGCTACTGCATCAGTGAGGAATTTGACCTTCTACTGTTATGGATAAGTGCAACTTGCACAACTGTACCGTGTTCATTATTTCCACTGCAGCAGTAGCCCTTAGGTTAGATGGGTTGAAAAAACAAAGCTTGTCCATTCTGCAAAGAGGATGGATATGGATCCAGAAACCCCTGGTTAATGGTCCTCTCAAAGGTTGACTTGGAAATAGAAAAGGAATCAAATTTGCAATATTCTGAAAAGGTATCTACAGATGACCATGTACCTGCCTCTAGAATGCTTCTAGAGTCCACCCCTTTCCAATCTGCCATCAAAGAAAACAAGGTTTGAGAGGAATGTACCTTGATACCACCTAGGATGGATTTGCCATGGTGTGAATAAGAAAAGAGAAACAGTAGCTGAGGACAATCACCTGGAAATTTACTGTTTAGACAGAGGCTGTACCTTTTTTGCCCCTTGATAAGAAATAAATAGGACATCAGCTTTTCTAAGTTGTAATCCAAAGAAGGAGCAACTTGTTACAAGATTTCAGGTGTAAAATTCCTTTTAGGAATTGACTGACAACAAACAGAAAAGTGAGCGGAAGAGGATCCATGGGCAGATATGCTGAAATAGCCACAAAACCTTATAGAAGAAAAAGCAAGGCCTGAAGAAAGTTACTCACACAAATATTTGTGAACCAGTGGTACAAAATCTGTGATGGGACCCTGGTTATTGACTAGATACCAACTAGAAAATTGGTTCCACTTACCAACACAAGATTTTCTAGTAGCAGTCATTATTGCCTCCTTTGTACCTGCTGTACATCCTTGTAAAAATGGAGCCAAAGGGTACTAAAACTGAATCATCCTGGCAGTCAGTTGAAGTTGATTGATGCTGGAGTGTATCAAACTCCTGTCTTGTGTGAGAAGATCCCATCTGTGAGGAAGCTGGTGGTAATTACCCTTGTCCAATTCCATAAGAAGGGCGAAGCAGTGGTGCCTAGGCCAAAAGGGGGTTACCACAATTATTTTTGGGGTATCCTTTTGAATATTCAGGATTACCCTAGAAATCAGTGGAAGAAACGCATAAAGGAGCATTCCATTGAAAGGGAATGATAATGCATCTATTTTCCATGTTTGCTTGACTGCAGGGAGCCCTAGGACAACATTTGCATAAGTTGTCTGTGTTGAACAGAAGTGGACAGATTTAGTTGAGGCATTTCCCACAAGAGGACCAGTTCCTGAATGATGCCATTCTTAAGGGTCTGTCTTAGTCCTGCTCAGTTTGCCTGCCACTATGTTCTGCTCTGACAGAATGTAAAATGCTTGGAGGATTAAGGAATGCTGAAGACCTTATTCCTAAGCTATCATTTCCAGCTTACATAGGAGGTACAACTTTGTACCTCTCTGCTTGTTTATATATCACATGACTGTGGTATTTTCTGTAATCACTTGGAGAGGTAGAGTAGACCAAAGATGATGGAGGGCCTTCAGGGCATGTAACACAGCCAGCATCTCTTTTAAATTAATGTGCTTTGGTCTGTCTAAAAGATTCCATAGGCCTTGTAAAAACACCTCTAAAAACTGTTCCTCAAGCAAAATCTAATTTGTCTGTGATGACAGACTGGATTGGGCCACAGCACTGAAGATGAGGCCTGGGTTCAGTTGCTTTTATTGTCTCCACTAAAACAGTTCCCTTTTTACAAAGCCAAAAATTGGAATTTGATGCTTCAGAGAATGCAAATGCCTGGGTATGTTGGAACCCACTGTATCTTCCTTATGTGTAATCTGGCCAGAGGTATGATGTGAACCATAAACTCCATGAACCCTGGGATCCTGTTGAATTTTCTTGCAGAAGTCTGAGATTAATTGGAGAATTTCAGTAAAAATTCCAGATGAAGATTGATCTTGTCCTGTGCTTAAAAGCCTTTGGAAGAGAAGAATCTATAAAGCATTCCAGAAACACAATCCTGTGTGACAGAGTCAGGGAGGATTTTGCAATATTTATCTGGAAGTCTGGATTTGTCAAAAGAAACATAACCAATTCCTCTTGAAATCTGGGTAAGCAACTCATCTAAATAAGGAAATATATGAATGCCATTCAGTCTGCAATAAGTTATGACTAGGGCTAGGCATTTTATGAATGCACTGGTTCTGGATTGGAAAAGATCAAAGAACCTGAAGAGAAATTTCTGTTTCAATAGTGGGAAAGTATTCCCCAAAAGGAGGTTTCTGTATCCAGTGCCATTTGTGGCCTACCTGCACCATTTTTAACACCTAGGAGTCTGAAACAATCTTTTGTCAAAGGGGAATGTAGAGGGCCAGTTTTTAGGATTAATTTGAAGATATATTGGCCAGCAGAAAGAAATAAGGACAAGGCATGCTGGCATAGTCATTCTGTTATGTTGGTCCATCCCTTTTTCTGAAAAGACCCTTGTTTTTCATTCTTGCTACCCTCAGGCATTTTCTTCTTTACATTTTGTTAGCCAGAAGAGGGCTGGTTTTGTTTTATTTGACTTTGTTTGTGAAAGAGGGAGGCCTATAAAATTTGTATTGGCATACATGAAATATCTTAGAAACTTACTGAATTAGTATTCCTCTTTCATCATATTTTGTGAGAACCCAGGTAACAGAAGATCCATACAATGCCTCCTTAAAGTTCAAGCCAAGATTTCAGACTTTACCTTATCTGCAAAATTTTGATTACCTCTCCAAGCAAACATTCTCAACAGAGTAGCAGTAGCAGTGTCCCTAAGCACATCATCATCATCATCATCTTCATCACCATCATCAAAAACTCACGTTTCCTCTTTTATTAAAAATCAATATATTTTTTTTTTTTTTAAAAGTCACTTTTTCCTATTTTCTACATTGGGTTGGGGTGTCATGTCAAATGTCACCATCCTTCTCTATTCAATGCCAGTAGTTCTAGACACAGTATCCACACAATCATGCACGCTCTTCAAAGCATGTTTGGATACCCAAGGAAAGGTAGGTTTGGATCAGAAAAAAGCTTTCTTCTATAGGAACAATGGAAGTTAATTCCCTCAAACAGCCCAAATGGCATAGTATAAATTTCCACTTGTATGCCTGGTAATTCTGAATTCTAAAGGCTAAAGTGGAAGAAGAAACCATTCTCCTGCCTATACAAAGAGTTTACCCTCCAGGAGGAAGAGTGGCATTCAGCACCAGTCTGTTGTCAGTATGAGACACACTGGAAATGCCAGTAGGGTCTGACCTAAGGTGAGAGAAAATAAATGTAGTAGCCTGAGGTGCCTTATGCATTTTATCTGCTTTTTAGGGGCTGATGGCTAAATATCAGGATGAGTACAGGCAGCATTCAACACATTCTCCAGGGGCTGGCAATATAGGAGTGATGGGTGTGGAATAAAGTATATACATTTGTAACATATCATAATAACTCCTCATATCAGGAGATACCATCTATTTGTCTCGGTCCACTTCAATAACACACATCACACCAAATGACATTTGACGATCTTTATTACATTTCCATAACATAGCTTTGATCACCAACTTTATTAATTACAACTATTCATGATATAATTGATTCTAAATACAGCATAACATCCTTGTAATGTTAATCAGGGCAGCATACCTACTCACCCTGCCCTGTAAGCAGCGTCCATACCTCTACTCACTTATTTTACTTATGAAGCAGTGTCCCTTCTCACTTCATACACCATTCATTGTAATGTTAATCAGAGCAGCGTACCTACTTACCCTGCCCAACAAACAGGGTCCATACCTCTGCTCACTTACTTTACTTATGAAGCAGAGTCCCAACTCACTTCATACACCATCCATTGAATTACCTTCACCAAATAAGCACCATCCTTACCTCAGCTTGCTTATCTATTCAACAAGCTTCCTCCAACTACTCATTTCCTCTCCCCAGATCCTTGAAATGAACATCCAGAAATCAGAGGGGGAACAGAAGAGGGAAAGCCTATCCCTCTTCTCTGCCTACCCCCACTAATAAAATAATCCTACACCCCACCAACGAAAATAGGGAGGGTGGGTGGGTAGCACGTTCATGCCAAAATGTGATTGCTTAACCCAACTACACTAGACTAAACCTCTTAAGCCCCTCCCCATCATTATCTCATTTCCTCCCAACCATCTCTGCCTCCACTTAACCCTTTCACCTTCCCAACCCATGTACTCCCTTTAATATTAATCTACCCCCACCCATGGAGATGTCCCGGGAAAAATTATTTTGTTGCCAAATTTCATTTGTTCCAGTCCCCTTCAGTAAGACACATCACACCAAATCACATTTGATGATCTTTATTAGATTTCCATAACATAGCTTTGATCACCAGCTTTATTAATTACAACTATTCATGATACAATTGATTCTAAATACAGCATAACATCCTTGTAATGTTAATCAGGGCAGCATACCTACTCACCCTGCCCAGAAAGCAGCGTCCATGCCTCTACTCACTTACTTTACTTATGAAGCAGCGTCCCAACTCACTTCATACACCATCCATTGAATTACCTTCACCAAATATGCACCATCCTTACCTCAGCTTGCTTATCTATTTAGCAAGCTTCCTCCAACTACTCATTTCCTTTCCCCAGATCCTTGAAATGAACATCCAGACACCAGAGGGGGAACAGAAGAGGGAAAACTTATCCCTCTTCTCCGCCAACCAGTCTGACCAGGCTGTTCCCCCTCCCTTCTACCCAAAATTGTTCAATCCACTTCCCATAAAGGGAAAGGTCAAGCCAAACATTATTTGGTGTACCCATCATCTGTAAAGCATCTTAGAATCCTGTCATAAACCCCTTTGCCATGCCATCACTGAAACACACCCTAATGAAACTAAATAAAGTAGGATTACCGTGATCCCATTGTAACACCGGAACATCCACACCAAGAGAACACATACTCTTTTGGCCCACTGCCTTCAAAGCTGAAGTCATGGCTCAACCTGAATGTATTGACAGCCTATAACCACAACAAAACCACAAACTATAACCCCTTCAACTCAAGACGGTACCCAGTCAAACAACTAGTAGCAAGTCTCACACCCAAAACCCTGATAACCGTATCATATCACCTTAGCCCACCCACTACCCAATTCTATATGTGCAACAATTTCATTACCATAGGGAATAGTCTAACTCCAAAACTTTTAATGTCCTAAACTTAGATGGCAGAAATCCAACACCCCTTAACCTAGTTCCTGAAAACTCACCTATGCTCAACAATGAAATACTCCACGTGCCAAGCCATAAACACCCCCAATTCACTCGTTACTAAACCATTATTAACCCCTGTTTGTCCCTAGCCTTTGCCCTCAAAAGCTCTCTTTCCTTATGTTACCTATACCACTAGTATCCTACAGCTGCCTTATCTTGCAACCAGGCTTCCTTAAACCTTCTTACTCCCCTGTAACAACGCACCCAGTTTCTAAAACTACCCCAACACAGCCACCTACCTACCTTGTTTCCTAAAACCCTATCTACAAAATTCACCCAAGCCCCAAGTGAAATGATCCTTGTGCTATTCTGTAAAACCCTGTAAAACCATAACCTGGTATGTAACATCAACACTACCTACTCAAGAGACAAACCTGTCACCCCAAGATGCCCCAATTAGGAACAAACTCCAGCATTATGTCAAACCCTCCTTGGCCCTTCCCCCACATACGGTTCAAACTGGATGAGTGAATATGACCACCCAAGGTTCCAAGAAAACAAGGATTGGACTTCACTGGCTTGCAGGAGCTGTATGGCTGTAGCCCAATAAGTTCCTGTGCTCCTATGAGCATCATGACTCCATGCATCCCGTGGGATCCCCACTCTCCCCATAAACCATACCCCAACAGTTTCCCCTTTGGCACCCTATACCTAACTCTTCCTTACTTGCCCCCTATACCAATGCAACAATCAGCTCCCACTAAAGACAGAGCTCAAACATGCCTTAGTAAGATGATTACTCAGACCCTCCTTGTGCCCCATTCAAATGGCAAGAATGTCCGTCCTACCAAAGCAACACCTTTCAAATCCCCTTTTCAAACTACCGCATGATGCCTTCTGCACTCCAGCAATCTGCAAAAAAAAGAAACAATGATAAACTCTATGTGCACACATACCATGATTACTTAACATGGAGGCACTGCCCAGGACCCCTGCCACCCTATCAAACCCTTACCTATGGCCATGCTCTCTTTACTATTGAATGCACATGCCCAAAAGCAGGGACAACTTTCAACGTTAATCTAACCTACTAACGGTTAATAGAACAAATTGTACAACCCATTAACCCTGATATCATAAACTCAAAATGCCTGTCCTTCTCTGCCTAGCTGTGTAAAATCCTCTACCAAAACTCAACAACTTTGAAATCCACTTACTTCCATCAGTAACTGTTACCCACTTGTGTTCCCCTTGTGTAAATTTCTCACTCGCCACTGCTTCCATCATCTGCGAATTCACTGTATCAACACAACTGGTACTCTGCACACCGCCACTCCCATCTAGAAGAAAGCAGCCATAACTGAAGCTATGCATCCAAAGACCCCAAATAAATTTAACTACCAGTCGAGTATGTTACAATTAAACCCCACACATGAAGGGACCTAGGGGGTGAAGTTGTATATGTGTCTTGTATAGAATAGCCCACTTAAGACTCAACCTAACTCATAATATATTGTGAATTCTGTGCTATAGTCATTTGTTTGCCATTACTAATAAGTTACCTTTTTTGAAACTATTGATGAATCTTGACATTTCTGACTTAATCTAATGCATAATAGGGAGTAGCTAACATGGGATCATAAGCTGTTGTACTGCTCAGATTTGCATACTGTTCAGCTTTATTATAAAATTATCCCCTTTAATGTAAAATGACCATAATCCCCACAAGGCCTGCACTGACTATGGCATTACCTTAGGAGCTAAAGCCCGCGAAAATATATTTGCAAGTCTATACCTCTTCTAATAAGTGGGGATTAGCAGAAGTCAGAAGATCATTGATTCTGCCCTCAGTGATTATGGAGCACTGCTATACGGAAAACTGCCTTCAAGTAAACTACCAGCACAAACACCACTCCCAATCCGAGCCACCAAATGAAAAGCTCTCCACCAACTCTCCTCCTCAAAGATGGTGCATGCTGCCACCATGCACACCCAGCAAACAAATGAAGACTCGCGAGCACCTCACTTCCCCCCACTGACTCACCAGCTGCTGCCCCAACGTTCCTTTTTTTTTTTTTTTTATGTATAAAATCTAACCACCAGAGTAAATGTGTGCAGCCCAGAAATTAATTTACCATTTACCTTGTCGTTTGAACCGTGATGGCTTTAGACACTAATGGTGTACTTGCTCTACGGGAATCCAAACACAACCACTATACCACACAAGAGAAGCCAAGCAGACGCAGCCATTACTTGCAGACATTGCATTGCCCAGGAAATCACCTTACTTGTGTCCTGAGTGGCCTGAGAAGGAAGCACCTTGCCCATTAGTATTTTTTTTTTGAAAGCTTTTATGTGCGTAAAGTGAAGTGATGGAACTTCTTAAAACCAAGCAGCTAAACAGATGAAAAGATGGAAAGATACTCAATAGGAGTCAACCTATCTGCAGAGAAAGTCTATGCTATTCCTGTTTCTATAAACCAACTGTAGACTATCATCTTTCTACATACACATGTATTCTTCTCCTACACCTCCCAAAAGACCTCCACCAGATTAAGCCTTCAAAAAGGCATAGAAAGTAATGGGGAAACAACACAGCCTCAACGGCTGTCCTCGGGATTCAAGAAGTTCGGCGCAAGGACGGTTTTAGCCTGGCTCTGAGCATCTTCACTACAGATGGTGCAGCAGTGCTATATGAATATGTATGAGGGTGCACCACCGCACCCTCGATGTGCACAGGAAACGTGCGCGAGTACAGGGGGCATGTACAAGTGCTCTATGGAGGTGTAAACATGCCCCGACACTTGTAAAATCTACTATGCCTACTAGTAGATCCCGCCCCTAATAGTAAGTCAGTAAGCCAGTGTCCATGGATACCGAAATGTATGCTAAGCATACAAGAGTGTCCATGAACAGTGAAATAAAATCGAAGTAATAAACACACAAGCACGCAGCGGAATGTAGAGCCCTGTCCCTAGAACTGTCACAGTTAGATTCCCTGTCCCCGTGTCCCTATTATACATTCGAATTGCAGAAATATTGAAGGTGTAAGCAAAGCACAGCATGTCTCCGGATCACTGCCCTCTGCCAAGCGTAGCTTACACATCATATTCATTCAAATAGAGAAAAATATACGGAATCAATGTAAGTGTCAATAGTGTAGCATTTAGAGCATCCACCCATCAAACAGGCAGTCACGGTTCGAGACCAACAATAGCATATATCATTTTCCATGCTGAATGCATGTCGTTTTGCCATAAAACCAACATAAGAGTATTGCATGAGATATTTATCTTAAATATAATTCCAGAAAAGTGGCACTGTCATAATGAATAAGGTACTAGTAAGCAGGTGTAAGAGCAAATAAGCAGCAGTAAAGAGATATAAGTACCAGTAAGCAAGCCTGAGTGCACTTGCATGGGTCTAAACAGTGCCCAGCATAGGAAATGTATATAAGTATATGCAGATATATAATATATATATATATATATATATATATATATATATATATATATATATATATATATATATACACACACACACACACACACACACACACACACACACACATATATATATATATATATATATATATATATATATAGACATATATACATACACACACACACACACACACATATATATATATATATATATATATATATATATATATATACATACCTATACATATATATATATATATATATATATATATATATATATATATATATGTGAAGAAAGAACAACGTAACAATAAAGCATACAAAAGGAATGAGAAGGGAATCAACAGCAACTCCAGTATTATATAGTGCTGTCAGCATATGTCATATCCAGCTGGGCAGGAGTGAGCAAAGTACTGCTACTCACACCGCATTAAGGATATTACCAGTGGGAGTAACATTGTTGATTTGCTAAGTCTACTTTACACACAGATGGTAGTCCCTGGTGGGACTACCCAAAAATTGATAGACCATTTGGCGTTCCGACCATTACACAAGCAAGAGCAGGTATGTTCAAGGACAAAATGGTGGGAGAGCATGAGAATACATGGGTTGGGACAACATACGTGTAGGGCCCCTAACGCTCTGGAGAGGGCAATGTGTGGAGGTATGTCATGGCTGTGATAACAAGTGGACAATGGATGGTATGCATGTATTTTGAACACGGGTGGGGTGGAGGAACTATGGGTATGAAATTATGGAGCCATGCATGCCAGGGTTGGATGGGCTGGTTCTAAATGAACCACCCAGTGGAGGTCAGCGAGTTCATTATGGGTATATATGCAGACATACATGCAGACATCAATATGTAGAAGTACATTCTCTGTAACACAATCATTCCATTTGCAGACATAAAAAACATAAATGTTCCCTTACAAACCTCGACAGTAAAATCCAAAAACACACAGAGGCACAAGGACAACGCTATGAAGATGTTTAATGAAGTGACATCCAATGGTGCAAAGCGCTTTTCGTCTCTTACTATGAAGAGACTTCTTCAGGCAAAATCACACATGAATTCATGTTACTTAAATACTACACCCCTCTCCTAATTAACACTGATTGACATAATTAATTTCTTTACAATGAAGTGTTTAAAAATATATATATATATATATATATATATCAAGCATGAAAAATATTCAAATATTGACAATACCTTACAATAAAAATTGCATACCAAGATAACCTATTCAATAAATCCATGTAATACACATACTCCACACAATTCATTCACTATGTAAAATACTACTCCCCTAATGTCTAAAACACCTGTAATTTAGTCAGTGATGAAGTTAGTTAAAATACGTACTAGAAAACTTCATACAATTAAACATTTCTTATTACAATAATAATAAATAAAAAAAATATATATATATATATATATATATATATATATATACAGAAATATTTAAAATTTTGTTAAAAATTTAATTAAACTATGTTGTAAAAAGTTTAAAAATATATAAGGTGTATAAATTATATTATTTATTATCTATTATATAAATAAGTCTGTAAACATAGGTTTAGGCTATCTCAACAAGATTTTCAATTTGAGAATGCAAGTAATAGAAAAAACTTTGTTTAACCCAGGTGACTGGCATGCCCTAGTACGTAACTGCCAACATAGTTCCAGTTTTTCAAGCATTAATGATTCAGGACCACCCCTACCATCACAATTAATGCAATCAATATCCCTGAATTTGAAAATGTGATCTGGGTGGTCATCAATATGTCTGGCAAGTGCGTTTTCTAGTTTATGGTTCCTAATGTTGTATAAGTGTTCTTACACCCCCTCTCTTAATTTGATGACCACCCAGATCACATTTTCAAATTCAAGGCTATTGATTTGCCTGAAGAAGTCTCTTCATAGTAAGAGATGAAAAGCCCTTTGCACCATTGGATGTCACTTCATTAAACTTCTTCATAGCATTGTCCTTGTGCCTCTGTGTGGTTTTGGATTTTACAGTCTGATTAACTTTCCTGGTTAAACCTCGACAGTAGATAGAATAATAGGTTGTGCAGAAGAGGGACGGGATGAAACTGCTAAAACGCAGAAGTGTGTACAATGTCCGAAGTCAGTGCTGTGCTGAAAATAATCAAATGTGAGGACTTCCCCACACATGGAATCATTCCTGTGATCTGCCTGCTACGGCAACGCCAATTACTAAACCAGTCTATTTGCAAAAAAAATACCCTGAACACGTACATAATTAGGCACTCGTGTGTAACGTGTGCATTACCACATAGTCATACATATTAATTTATTGTAGTGTCATGCTAACTGGAGTAAGGATGTAATGAAGTATAGAGTCTAATCTTGACATAAACACAGGCGTGTCCCATGTAGGACAACCCAAAAATTGTGAATAGTATTCTTTTGGTTGCTCACGTCACCAGTGTTTGTGGACTAAACGTTTGGGAGTTCTGAGGATACGTAGAGTGAGTCAACCGACGGGATGGGTCTATAGGAGTAGGGAGTGGCCAATGTGTAGTGATGTGGATACACTGTGAATCCGACTAGAGAATGGATGGCAGCAGTGTTAGGGAGGCATTGGGGTGTGTGTTTGGGGAACCGGGAGCCATGGGTATATATGCAAATGAAGCAGCACAGCAATAGTGTATTGGTTAGAGCAACCCCCTAACGAACAGACATTCCCATACCGAATCCCATTGTATCACATACCATTTACCATTGGTAATCCGTACATGAACATATTGCAACATCTGTCCACAGTATAACCTGCAAAATATCAATTAAAAGTTAACTGGAGTGAAATGTCAGTGTCAAAATGAATAAGGCACTAGTAAGCAGGTCAAGCATATATAAACACCAGTAAGCATGCATAAGTGCGTTTGCACGGGGTATGTATTGCTTTACAGACACACACACACACACACACACACACACACACACACACACACACACACAAACACATATATATATATATATATATGTGTGTGTGTGTTTGTGTGTGTGTGTGTGTGTGTGTGTGTGTGTGTGTGTGTGTGTGTGTGTGTAGATATACAGCTATGATAGGAAACAGCACACAAGAATGACATATGTTCACAGGCTATGCCAATGGCAGTGAGGAGCCCAAGCAAGAAACATGAAACACGTAGCATGACCTTCCACCCCCCACCCCCCAGCTGGACACGGGAAACATACTCACAAACAATGTAAAGAGTCCACTGCTCCCCAGACCACAGGCAGGATACAACTGAGGGTACACAGTGCACCCATGAATTCTAATCTTGGAAAACAGATTGGAGCATCCCTTGCGGGACCCCCCAAAAATTGCCAAGACCAAAAGAAGGTGATAGACCGACCATTCTGGCTGGGGTGTATACATACTCGGAATACAAGGGTGTGAAACCCTGATGACCCATGGGCCGAGACAATTGTATGAAATAGGTCCCGTGAAGCGGAGAGTGGGCAGCGTGTAGTCGTATGTCCAGAACAGGCCAGGACCCTGAGTAAGGATGGGTGCTGTTGAGGAGGTGCGAGTGGGGGAACTATGGGTAGCAACTTATGGGTCTAGGTGTGCAGGTGTTGGCTGATGTGGGCCTATATGGACAGCCCTAGGGATGTAAGCGAATGTGTTCATTGGGCAGAGGCATCGCCCAATGAGCAGCCACGCCCACTATGAGTCCCACTGCAGCACAGTGTAATCTATATGGCAAGGACCGGAATAACCAGATGTAGATGTATATATGTAGAGGTATGTGTGTGTATATCTACCCATAGCGACATAGAGATAAGCATCTCCCTCTCCGTAGTATAAATGTATACATACAGGGACAGAATACAGATATATACCCACATATAAATATATACATATGCAGACAGCAAAATATAAATATACATGTATGCATACATATACAGATATATCTGTATATAGTGATGTAAATATATATATATATATATATATATATATATATATATATATATATATATATATATATGTGACAGTAAATATATACATGTATATAGCTGGGATATGATACAGCAGTTACGAGTAACATATATTCACAGGTCGTGCATATGGGGGTGAGGGGTGCAATAAACAAGCATGTAACATGTAGCATCAATCACCCCACCTCCCTAGCTAGGCCGGTGAGACATACAGAAACACAATAAAGGTAAATACACCACCGCTTCCCAGACCACTGGCAGGATACTACCAGTGGGAGAGACCTGCCAGGTCTAATCTTGAAACATAGACATCGATGTCCCTTGTGAGACACCAAAAATGAATGATCGGAGGCAGTCCTGGTAATGACTTATCAAACCAGCCTGTAGATGTACACGGACCAGTAGGTTGTGCAAGCCTGATAACCCATCGGTCGAGACAACGTACGACATGTGTCCCGACACGGTGAGAGTGGGCAGTGTGTAGTGGTGTGTTTATACCCCACCTGCACCCACAGTAAGGATGAGGGCTGTTGAGGAGTGGCAGGTGGGGGAACTATGGGTATGCAATTTTATGCCTAGATGTGCAGGTGTTGGCTAGAGCAGTCATATTAGGACTGCCTCGGGGATGTAAGTAATATTCCAAAATGGGCATAGCTGATGCCCATACCTCTCAACCCCTAACAGCACATCCACTGCACAGGACATAAACCATTGGGGGAAGAAATAGGGACGATACCTCTGAACTGCCCCCGATTTCCAGGGACGTCCCAGATTTCGACTCGGTTTTTAACTCTGCCCCACTTAATCCCTCCTAAAACTAGTGACATTTGGAGGAAAGGTGGTGAATTACACGTAATGAATAATGACAACAATTAAGAGTTATAAACATTATTCACCTCAGAAAATGTGCATGAATTCATATGCTCTGAGTCTGTCAATGTGTCAGGTTAATAGCACCAATAATTTAAATGTATCCCTGATGTTGTTATGCCATGTCCCTGATTCAATTTGTATATTTCCCCAATCATATGAGAGGTCTGATAGGGTCAGAAAGCACATATTCCACTGACAACCTTATAAAGATTATAGAATATTAAGTATGCAGTAGCATGACTCGGCTGAAGGATGTGGGTTCCAGAACCCGATTACTTGTTTGTATTGAAGAGTGCCAGTTCCCATGTATTAGCCAGATGGGTGCAGATTGTAAGAGGAACATACCAATAATATGAATCAAACTCTGGACAGGCCACGGATTCCATACAGTCGAATGGCATGCTGTTGCCTAATGGGCAGCCATTCCCGATACTGTATACATGTAATACGATGTAATAGGCATCACAAGGTAATATCGTAGCCCTCACTCCCACACAGGGGAGTGAGTGTCAGATGCAAACACCAAATGCAGTCCATTTGCAAGTGCGGGAGCAAGCGGGTGTAAGCCTGTTTGGCCACCAGTATGCGAGTATTACTCTGGTAAAGCAATGTAAAGGCTAACTGTGTGTAAGAAACTGTAACCAGAGGTTAGCATTGCTTAGCATCATGCAAACCCACGCACACCCACTCACAACTGCTTTAATGTGCCTTAATCACACCGTATCCAATAGCCTTGTTATGCCCAGCAACAAAATAAACAGCCTCTGCATGGCTCGAAACCAGGACCCTGTACACACAGCTATTGTGATTTACCACTAAGCCATGGCAGATATACAGACATCGGACCTTATTACAAACATATCATCCAGCGCAGTCATTCAACAGTATAGGAAATGTATTCCATCATGTAGATGTATGTGTGAGTGTTTATGTCCAGCATATAGATACATACATATATATAGATATATCAGGAACATCCCATGTGACAACAAAACATTACAAAGTAATGAAAAGGGAAACACTAGCAACACCTATATTATGTAGTGGTGTCATCCTATGTAATATCAAGACTCTCTCAGACAGACGTGTGTCAATCATACACGCAAACATTTGTACATTGGCCATATACATCACTCTGTGCATGTTATTTACATTAACACAACAGTTTCTGTCCAATCATTATGTGAGAACAGTACTCTTGCAAGGTGCTGTGTGCGACATCATCATCATGATAAAGGTAAATGGGGTAACCATAGAGGGACTGGTAGTGTTGTGTGTACAATGGGGTCGTCTGCATTATGTGTACCTGGAATATTTAGGAGTCATGTGCATACTAGGATTGTGCACCTGAGAGACAGAGGTGAGGACAACTGGAATATGTTGTGATGCATATTAAAAGGGTTAAATGTGTCCAGTGAACACGTGTGTGAAATGGACAGCTATGTATTGGGCAAATGTTGTTCTAGGAACCGATTGGCCTTTTGTTTCCGTAGGGTGAGAGTGGGATGTGGGGGAAGGAGAATAGGTATGCTTGTGGAGGATAGGTAGGGTAGGATGACAGACAAGACAGCATACAGGGTCGGTATATGGCACATGTGGTGGAATATACCTCGGACGGGGAGGGGTGTTCGGCATTCATAAGCCCATGAGCCTCCAGATGGAAACAGTGGGATGGAGGTCCCCAGCCATGGGCAGCCACCACTGCACCAAAACAGCTGCAAAGGTGGCAGTGCTGGGTACTGTCTAGGAGGGGCAGTCTCACCCTGTAAATGTGACGCTCTGCCCTTGTGCTGTCGTATCTGGCCTCGAAACCCCTTATTGAGCCACCTACGTACCACGTCCGGGACTGTATGACAGCGAACATGTCCCTGTCCGGACCTGCTCCCAGGGGGTACAAGCCCCATCCTCAGTCAGTGCCACCAGATGGCAGTGCAGAGCCAACAGAGGTGGAGGTCCAAGGTTGGGCCGCAAATGTGCTGGTGCCCGGTGCCTTGGCCAGCTGAACTGGGACAGGAGGTTCTTCTGGGACCTCCAAACCATACAACCTATGGTGTTGCAGTTTAAACACAGATATGGCTTAGTAATACTCAACAGCACTCAGGATTACTTACAAGAGCATGCATAGATATGACCATCAACCCAACACAACAGATGGTATACATTTGCAGAGAGAGCACAACACATGCATATATACTGCATGACATCTGTACAATGTGTAGAAGACTTGTGACTGCAGCTATGAACAGTGGCCCATTATTGGCATGTCACTGAGAACCCCAGACAGTGTCTGTCATACCACTGTTTCATGTGACATATGTCTAGTCAGGGATGCGATGGCAGTAACTCATCACTATCACCATGTACTGGCTGCAATCCTCACACTATGCTCCTGCTGTTCACAGATGTGTGTTCAGTGAGTAACACAGGAAACAAATGGTTCCACACACACTGACCAGTCCACAGATGGCCCTACAGATGAGTGTCCCTCACAAACAGAGCACTGTCTTGTCAGTTTTAAAACATGCAGAATAGCCATTACCACACACACCTTGTTAAACAGGCAGTTGTCTCAATGAAGCATAGCTACACTTACATGCTGTAGTCATGTCTGGCACATCAACCTCCTGTCTTTAGGTTATGTTGTTTGAGAAACATCCAGATATCATCTGTGATGCAGTTTCCAAACACCAGATCTAGGTACCACTCACAGCGACTGTCATGGGCGAACACCAACATGATGTTCCTAGATATTGTACTGTGTCTTTCATGTGAATGGCTATGGGAATATCATCACAGCTGTTCCACATGCAATCAGCTAGAGGAGGACTGCAATAGGAGCAAAGGCCATAACCAGGATATGACCATCACTTACAATACACAAGCTGCTGCTGAGCAGGTGTACACCTCCACATCCACCAGAGAGTGTGTGGGAGGGACAGACAGAGGCAAAGTACATCAGAGAAGGTCTTGGAGACTAATACCTAAGCATCGTCTGTCACACACCTACCAGTACAGGGGTCAAACCCCTGACTGACTAGTCATTACTATTACAAGTGCATGCAATTACTCCATGTGCCATAAAGCTGACATGTTGGTGTGCTGTAAGAACATATATGTGTGTTGGTGTTGACATCTGCAACAGAGATATAGTAGACACACATTAGATGTAGCACACATGGCTGTCCACATGAACGAATGTCATTGTCAACACAACCACACTATCTAATGGACTCACATTGACACTCTTTGCCAGGCCCACAAGTACACTCCCAAACCACTTAGTTTGCCACACTGCAGTAATGCACAGGTATTACATGCACCACAGGGGATATCCGGAGATTCTATGGGATAGGGCATGTGAACTTGTTTGACATCTGTCGGTATGCCAATGGGAGTTATACTGGGAGTGACTGTGGTTGGAAGCATCATACCCCACACACAGACACAAGGTGCCAGTACTGAAATGCATGTGTGCATTGCTTCATGGGTGTGTAGTGGTTGGCTGTGCAAGATGGCTGTACAAGGCTGGGAGAGGGATAATCCTTGGCATCATACCCCCCGACAATGGTGTGCAGTGTGGTACAGGGGTGTAGTGTCTGGAATGTCCCACACAGATGGGTATTGTATGAACTGTCCTGACATCCTGGTTACCTTTGTCTATGTCCATAGCTTTGCAATGCATGCCATGTCTGTGTTTGATAGTCCTTGACATGGACTTTGCCTGGGATGTGCATGTCCCAAAATAATGTACAGTGACATGTACTCGTGTACCTGGTTTAGCTGGCACATGTTGTGTACATAAACTGTTATCCTCCGATATGCCAATACTGACGTGGTGTGACAGAACCTGCTTATAGTCAGCAGGTTGACCCTGCACCTGCATTGATAGCATGATACAGGTATTCCCTGGTGTCAGTGGCATCGGTCCATACAGGGCACATTATATGGCCTCTGTGGATCACATTTGATGGCACCACATATGTTGCAGGTTTCCAGTGGGGAACATAGTGAAGGCAGATTTTCCAAATTATGTGCCTATTGTACTGCTGTACAGGGTGCCATGCCCTCTGCAGCCAACTGCAATCACACCATGCCTACTATCTGTCATCAATGTGCAGGGTACTAGCAACATAGCGGGATATTCTAGGCAAGTGTGCTTGTGTATGACACATGGGTTCAGGACTTATTCTGGGTAATAGTAGGCTTGCATACTTTGTTCACCAGGCCTTTTGCCAGATGTAGGGGTATGGCTTGCCAACACAGTCCCTTGGTTGACTGACATCTGTACTCCTCATGAGGTAGACATTGTGACATATAAGACGGACACCATATAGGAAAAGTACAAAACCCACTCCCCAACATGTCCAGTGGTTAGACACTCACAGCCACCTCCACACAGGCTCTGACAGTCAAACACACACCTGCCATGTCCTGGAATAGAACCTCTACCTAGCTAGTTTATCACACTACAGCATTACACAGTTCCAACACACACTATGGAAACTAATGGGTTACAGCAGTCCCAGAGGTGTATGTCTAGGTGGGTGACATCAGCAGGATTGCCAAAGCTGGTCATGTGAATTGTAAAGAGTGTGCATACTCTAAAAAGCATTGATCCTGTCTCAGGCAGACAGAGACACACCCACATACAGTTGGTCTCTCTTGGAACAGAACCCATACCTAACTAGTTTATCACACTACAGCAATATGCAGTTACAGCACATGCTATGGAGAATACCGGGTTATAGCAGTCCCAGAGGTGTATTCGTAGGTGGGTGACATCAGCAGAATTGCCAAAGAAGGGCATTCCAAGTGTACCGTGGGTTGTACATGTCTGTTACCTGTGTGTACCCGCTGTTATTGTCACGAAAACACATTTACACCTGATTTGAAGTGTCTTATGCAGTCCTAATTGACACTGTCAACAAGGCTCGCAGGTATTGAACCCTGGACCATGCACACTGAGGTCACTGGACATACCACTAAGCCATCTGGGTTGTACACATGTTGCATGGAGTCTATAATGCACATCCTACTACAGGTATTCCACAGTACTGAACACAAATGGGACAGTCCCTTTGTGTACATATGTACAGTACCCTTGAATGTTCTGTACTCAGTGAAACAACAAAGACAAGTCTACATCAATACAACTGTCATAAATATATATATATATATATATATATATATATATATATATATATATATATGTATACACCTATGGGGTGTGTACAGGCACATATAACACAGACACAGCTATATATATATATATATATATATATATATATATATACACACACACACACACACACACACACACACACACACACACACACACACACACACACACACACACACACACACACACACACACACACACACACACACACACACACACACACACACACACACACACATACACACACACACACGTCTGAACACCCTTTGTGACACAGAAGGGTTCCAAAGGAACTGATGTGTACACAAAACAGAGGTACTCTTGTGTTATAATATTTAAATCATATGCAGTTCACCAGAGAAGGGATGGTTGTTGTGTATGCAGAGTTTGGGGTGGGGAATGATGGCTAATGTAATCTACCCCAGGGATTGTGGAGTTAGGGTGGGGGAATGATGGGTATGGACCTGCACCCCAGCGACCACTTCTGTATCACTGCTCGACAGTGGCACAGGAAAAAAACATACCCAACTGTAGTTGTGCTTGACTGTGTATTCTTTACCATTCCTAACTATGTAATACTTTGTAGACACTGGTCACCACAGATGGCTACAATGGTGTGCTAAAAGACATTACACATGTGTATGCCTGGCTACAGGGTAGTCACACAAACAAACACGCACACATTTGCCAGTATTGGGCATACACGTCTTGCCTATGTAAAGGTAACTAGTACAGTGGTATGCAGTTGGGGTATGTGCCACAGAACACATACAATTACACTTACTGATTCCACATCTGAGCTTGGTGACATCACAGGACTGATTACTTGCAGTGGGGAGGGGGAAGAGAGAGGTATAGCTGTTGACAAGGATAAAGGCCAGTGCAAAAGGGGGTATCTCTTTGGAATGCAACAAAACCCGCTGCCATGACAGGATGCAGACACAAATACACACGCACAACCACACTCAGCCTATGCTGGCACACACACTCAGGCATTTGCTGAGACACACACACACAAACACACTCAGCCATTTGCTGACACACACAAACACACGCACACAGTTGCCAGTGGTGGGATCAGAACTCCTGCCTATCTAAGGATCACTATTACAGTACTACGCAGTTACTAGATGCAACACAGAGATTATACATCCCAAGGCAGTCAGACTGCCCTTCTACAATTGAGGACAACAACAGGGAGACTGACAGTTACAAAGTACATAGCTGTAGACCTGTGTGTTTAAAGTAGGTGTCCATTATAACCTGTATGCACAAACAGGACACAACATCCGCAGGTAGGCCTGAGAGGTATAGTTGTAGCACAACATGAACCTGAACTGGAGTATGGCCATCTACAGAATGGACAACTACTATCACTATACAGGGTTACAGTGGGCATGCTCATACACTTAGTAGCACAGGGCCGTTTGGGATGCACTATGACTACAACTACACAAGGTAATACTGGGCATGCTCATACACAGTAACAAAGGGCTTGTTTGATGCACGGACTCAAATTACACAAGGTGGCAGTGAGTGCACTCATACACTTAGTAGCTCAGGGCTGTTTGGGATGCACTCTGATTCTAATCACTGAAGGCCACAGTGAGCATGCTCAAACACTTACATGTACAGAACACATTGTAATGGACTCCTATTGTAAACACACACATTTACAGTCAGGTGCATCTTACTTGTCAGTATATATGCACATCATAATGGTTTACTACCTGATACATATATGTGGCCTGTAAATGATATATCTGTGTCTGTGCTGTGTGATACACATGCATACATGTACATGAAGTACTGACATATATATGTTATGTATACACATTCATGCATGTGTGGACGTGACAGACAATAGGTTACCTGGGTCACACAGGCGGATGCTACCTACAGCATGTGTCACACACCTTGCTGCCCTGAAAGGCATACATTGATAGCAGGTTGTGGACAGTGGCATTATACATTGGACAGTGGCATGTGCATGCATAATGTTTGAGCCACCTTGTGTAATGGTACTGAGGTACAGTAGTCAAGATGACCTCTCCCGGATGTGTTAGTAGTGGTAGTTGTCATTATATGCAGGACTGCTACCCTAAGCATATATCACATTGGTCATATACACAAGTTCTGCCACTGTCCGTCACCTTACATGGGGCATTTGCTACCAATCACATTAGTGCCATGCGCAGTGATGTCATGGTACAAGTGGCAACTGCTAGACCAAAACAATGGGCCAATGTCCTGCTGTTATTATGAGGTTGTCCAGTGTCTGTCATGACCGAACAATGAACCTTCAACACAGAGCACATGCATCCATGTTACACATGTGTGAGTGTGTGGATAATACCTAGGTTGCATTTACCCATATAGCTGCATTTCAAGGCAAATGTACTACACACAGATGTAACACCCTGACACCTACATGACAATTGCATTGGATGCTTATGCTAACCCGTGCTAGATGTGTGTCGTTAGTAATCCATTTGCTCAATGTAGAACCTACAATGGGGAATACTGACATATGTGCAGTGAGGAACATCTGGCTGAAGGCTCTGTAGTGCACAATTGCACTACCACCACATAACTCAGATCCAGACATGTGGGCCATAACAGTGGTATGGACCATTCCAGGTGGTGGATTACACATATTCATAAAGGCTACTCACATGTAAAGACCACTACTCTGACATAATGCATCACAGATGAGTCAGGTACAGGTGACAGTGGAAAATACTGCATTATAGGTTGTATCCTCATATACATCCACCACCATGTTCCCAGACTACCAGCACACATCCATATGTGGTCTGACATAGTATGGTAGACCACAAGATGACCCTCAATTGGTGGACTGTACCTAGGCCTACATTAACTGTGCAAAGTACCCATGTACAGACACAGCTGCATAATGTGTCATGCAATGCAATAATACCACTGTTTGTAACCAGCTCAGTTGTACACATACCAGGGTCCATCGGATGTTGTCAGCATTAACACGGTCGACTGTTACTGTACACCAGCAAATAACACCCTCATGGTTGGATATGACCTAACCATACCTGCCCTGGATATGTACATCCCACACTCATACAACATAAATTACATTACCATAGCTTTCATTTACCTTTCTACATACAGGTGGCTACAGTCATTACACACATCCACATGGCAGATAGCATGCTGACAGTACATAAGGTTCGATATCTATGTTAACAGAGGTAATATCCCCTCTCTACTGGTCACCCATGACACCTATCATATCATACAACACCCCATGTGGCATGTGTGTCTTTAGACATGTCCACCTAATGCAATGCCTACAAACATACCCAAATAACAGGACCATAGGACCCACACTAGGCCTGTATTGACAGACTCAGGGAAATCCAGTTCTGCTCTGCATGTTCCTGAGTAGTCACAGATGATATGTTCATGACATGTACAGCAATGTGTGGCCACAGCTCCTACATATACCCCATGTCAACAATTGCAAGCCATGCATGCTGTGTGCTGTCTGGACATTAGCCTTAGTACCACAATAGCCAGTATATGCTAGGGTGAGATGTTTACAAGCCACAGACCTCGCACATGCTTGAATGAATGTACCGCCTAGCTCTAACAGAGCACATTGCTGGCACTCTTCCAGTACACATGAGATATGTGTAGCAAATATGATGTGCTCACTGCCGACCATTACAGTGCCCTGGCTTCACCATGGTGCTGTCAAAGTAACAGTTCATAGGAGCATGACATGGAATAATGCTGTATGTGTCATGCTGATATGTGCTGTTGTAATATATGTGCACTTGGCTACTCGGTGAAAGTACTGATGTGCTACCAGTACATGAATACAACATCCATTATGGTGTAATACTCGGCTATGTTTCACACATGGCGTGGGGAAGGTGTGGAATGTATCCTCTTGACCTGCTAGTGCAGTACTGATGTAGACCACATATGTGTACATGTATTGCTGTTTCTGTAGATTCCATGTGTGTGCAGTGTCTGTTGTCTGAAGTTGACTGTTGTCTTAGTACATCATGCTGTTGAAATACAGCCTCAACATTGCCAACTGCATATGATGATATGCTCTAAGTACAGTAAGCCGTACATGAGGTATGGACAGATGTTTGGACATGTCTGCTAAGTGGTCGAGCTTCCTTGCAGATGAATGATTACTGAGGACAGCTCACTGGTGTGTTACAACCAGTCCTACAATAACCTGTGTACCTGCAAAGGTCAGGTTTTGTTAATTGAAGTGTAAGACAGACAATGTAGAATGCTGTAAGTCTGACACTGAAGGCAAACCTCATGACACCTGTAACAGTAATACCTCCCCTTTGCATATAGTGTGCATATATCAGCACAGTTGTCAAAGGAAAGAGTCAGTAAGTATTGTACCAGATGCGATAGTGCTGTACTTCTGCAGTACCTATCATGAGATAGGCTGGTGTTTGATTCACAGTACTGGCACGTGTGGGTGTGTGTCCATATATGTCACGTATGGTCAGGAATACATCCCACATGTTATCACTCTCCTGAACAATGTTGTTGACACCAGTACAGAGTGAAGTGTAAAAAGAAAGGCATAGGCAGGTGGTTAAACCTCACACATGTAAAGTGTCTGTATGTGTGTGACATAGGTGTATATCTTTGTGAATGCCAGTGTGTGTGTGTGTGTGTGTGTGTGTGTGTGTGTGTGTGTGTGTGTGTGTGTGTGTGTGTGTGTGTATGGCTGTCCGGTTCCTGGAGTGAGGCTGTATTATACCATAGTGAAATGTTAATGCCCTCTCCCCCCATCCACTCAAAGCAATCTAGCATCCCTGTTGATATCATCAATCGTAGATAGGCATACTAACCGTCTGATAACATGTACTCCCTGTGGTGTGAGCTGTTGTTACATAGCCTAATGATAGACCCCCCCTCACCACATACTCTCACTGCACTGTAGTATCCCTGTCGATGTCCTCGATCTTAGACCATTCCAACAACCTATACATGTGTAATCTCTGTGGCTTGTCTTGTAATTGCATAGTACTATAATGATTATATGCAGATAGGCAAGGGTTCTCATCCAAACACTGGCAACTGTATGCGCGTCCACAAACGACCAGCAAAAGAGATGGTAAACCCAAGTACTTTATTAATCAAAGTAACATATTCAAGATATGTCACTAAACCAGACCGGTTTCGGCCTTACAGCCTTTATCAATGGTATACAGAAGTAAATTGGTAAAAAAGAAGAAGAACTGGTTCAGGTTGTATTTATACTCCTCCCTATTAGAACAGGAATTATTGGTATAGCCCAACCTAGTGTTTGGGATGTATACATGCCCAAAAAAACTTGTTTTAAATAAATAATCAAAAACAGTTCATATACAATTATGAAACCAACAGTTATGCATTAAATGATTAAATACTACTATAAGCAAAGATATAAAAAATAATTTCATAATACTATAAACAGATATATGAAAAACATTTTTAGCAAAGAAATATGTAAATAACATCTTATAATATTATAATGACCTGATTATGTGAATACAAAAATTCATCACGGCCAAACAAGAGCTAATAAAAGTATATTCACTTGATGTAGTAATCATAGAAAGGTATTATAATGACAACCACTCAGTGCTGAAGTGTACATTGGTCATCCTAGTTACTAGTATTATATAGCTCCTAGAACATATATTAACAAAAAAGAACAATACTGGATTACAAAACTTGGGGCACTTTTTCCGCCTGGTCTGAATGACCATTTATGACAGAGGTTAGGTCTATCTATTTACATCAATACATGCTGTGTATTGTTATATTTTTGTTTTTTCTGAATGATGGCACTTATGTGGTTTTGTTAATATATGTTCTAGGAACTATATAATACTAGTAACTAGGATGACCAATGTACACTTCAGCACTGAGTGGTTGTCATTATAATACCTTTCTATGATTACTACATCAAGTGAATATACTTTTATTAGCTCTTGTTTGGCCGTGATGAATTTTTGTATTCACATAATCAGGTCATTATAATATTATAAGATGTTATTTACATATTTCTTTGCTAAAACATTTTTTCATATATCTGCGTA
Organism: Protopterus annectens; assembly: GCF_019279795.1. Taxonomy (NCBI): domain Eukaryota; kingdom Metazoa; phylum Chordata; order Ceratodontiformes; family Protopteridae; genus Protopterus; species Protopterus annectens. The sequence continues at coordinate 962,999,515 of NC_056737.1, forward strand.
TAGTATTATGAAATTATTTTTTATATCTTTGCTTATAGTAGTATTTAATCATTTAATGCATAACTGTTGGTTTCATAATTGTATATGAACTGTTTTTGATTATTTATTTAAAACAAGTTTTTTTGGGCATGTATACATCCCAAACACTAGGTTGGGCTATACCAATAATTCCTGTTCTAATAGGGAGGAGTATAAATACAACCTGAACCAGTTCTTCTTCTTTTTTACCAATTTACTTCTGTATACCATTGATAAAGGCTGTAAGGCCAAAACCAGTCTGGTTTAGTGACATATCTTGAATATGTTACTTTGATTAATAAAGTACTTGGGTTTACCATCTCTTTTGCTGGTCGTTTGTGGTTGCTCTACTTGGTTTGACCGTGCAAGCCGTCCGTGCGAAGCATTCATTTGCAACTGTGTGTGCGTGTCAGAGTGTGGGTTACTGTGTCTGTGAATCCCTGAGTGTGTGGGTGTGTCTGTGTTTGCATGCTGTTATGGCAGTGGGTTTTACCGCTTCCCAGTGAGAAGCCACTATTTCCACTGACCTTTATCCTTGTCTTCCAACATACCACTCATTTACCCACTCCGCACTCCAGGTAACTATACCTGTGATGTCACCCACTATGGATGTGACATCTCTGAACACAGTAGCTTACTACACAGCTATCATGCTCTTGGATCATTAGAACAGTAAACATAATTGAAACATGGGAGAATATATCTGTGATGTGGAAGCTACGATGTGCATGCAGGTATTGTCAAACTGACCTGTGTGTAGTCAACATGTACATATGGGACTCCACAAACACCAACATCCCCCGGCACATGCAACTACACCTGAAAGAGGAAGGCAGAACGTCAGGATCAATATGCTGTTAGTGTTGTTACACATGATACATACTGTCAAACGTACAAAATGCACTCTACAACTGCAATACATGATATGTCTGCTGCCTGTCAACACTACTCAACAATATTAATCTGCAATTGTCTATCTAGTATGTTCACCCTGTGCATCAGACCATATGAACATGTCCCTGCACCGATGGTGTGGATGACAGGGATGCAGCACAGGCATCATGATATGCACAGGGTGATAATGTTTGCCAGAGGCCTAGGCTGTGCCATTGGATGACATCATGCATGTGTGTTAGGGCCTGTGATATCATAGGGCATGTGTGGATGTTATGCGTGCGTGTGTGTGTTGAGGTGCCCTAAATTTGTTTCCAGTGTGTGTCTATGCATGCACACAGGTCTGGCATGTGGCTGGCCTACACAGGGGTAATATTGACAGCTGCAGACTGTACAAGGCAGGTTTCAGAGTTCACGGTCTCTGGCCACGGCCACGTGACCTGCGCCTGCCAGGAGTTGCACAGGCACTACCAGGCAAAGGTCCAGATTGGGTACTGTCTGATGACACATGTTCACTGGATTTGTGTCCCTGTTGGGACCATCCAGGACCATGTGCTCATGGCCTGCTGTGTCCTGGTGTGGACTGCACAGCACCAGCTGCACTGCTGCTGCTAACGCCACTATGGGAGCAGGCATGTGCAGTAGCATGTTCACGTAGACCTTCAGCAGGTGATGTAGCTGACGTACGTCCACATGCTCAACTCCTCACTCCCACCAGATGTTCCAGCACAGACATTCCATGCTCCAGGATTGACATGCCATGGTCAAGGACTCCCACCATGTCACCCAATCATCTATCCAACACATCTGCAAGATGATGGTGAGCATTTGCAAGTGCCTGGATGTTGTCAGTTAATGAAAGGACAGCAGCCCTCTGATGCCTCAGACCTTCTCTGTTGTGCCATTCAGCATGTGCCTGTGCCTCCATTACAGCCTGAAACATGTGTCTGGTGACTCCAACTGATGTACTTGGTTTTACAGGGGCATGTTGGCCAGTGGTCCTCCTACGACCAGCGCTGGGCACATGCCTGTGTGGGACATCACCAGTCTGTTGACTGGGATCATGGTGTGCAGGCACACCTTCCATAGTCACCACACTTCCCTGTTCCCTGCTACCACCTGCCAACTGTCCTTCCTCTATGGCCGGTGGTGATGGGTATATGTAGGCAGAGGAACTGTGTGCGAGGATGAGGGGGAAACAGGTGGAGTGGCAACCAATGGCACAGATTCAGCCTTTGACAACCCTGCCTGTGCCTCAATCATACTATCATCATCACTGCTAGAGTCTGTGGGGACACTAACATCAGGTGAACCACAACAGGGCAATGCACCTACATCAACACCTGTGAGGGGAAGACAAGACACACACACAGACAGACATACAGACACACAGACAACCAGACACACACACAGACACAGACAGACAGACAGACACACACACAGACAGACGCACACAGACAGGCAAACATAGACACACAGACAGACAGACACACAGACACACAGACAGACAGACGGACACACAGACAGACACACACAGACAGACACACACTGACACACATGCTACATGCAGGTGATATGGCAGATGGCTATCAGCTTAGACAATTATAGTTTTAGCTTAGGCAATCATAGTGGTACTTATCATACATCACTGAGTTGCACACAACAGCATGCATGTGTTATAGCAGAAGGCATGCACCTTATATAATTATAGTGGTGATTAGAATACATACCTGTATTGCACCATTTGTGTTAGTAGCCTATGCCCCATACCTGCAACACAATGCATGCACTTTGCACCACTGCACTGCACTGCCATGGTGTGTGCAACATACACCACATGTTAACAGACCATCGCTGACCTTTGTACATCTGCCACTGATGCTCTGTGTTGGCCACCACCCCTATGTGTGAGGACATGAGCTGTAGGGTATGTCGTCTGCATACTATGTTTGCCTGAGCCCTAGCTTGCATATCTCCCCCAAAGCAGTGCATGTCTGTTCAACATTATTCCGCCTACCCCTGAGCTGAGTGTAGACATTGTGCATGTGGCTGTACACACGTTTGACATGGCTGTCCCTACTTTGCAATGGTGCTACAGACCAGCACAGGTTTACAGTACACTTGCCTGCTGTGTGGCGTATGACCTTGCCAATCACATGCAGTATGACATGTCTTCTGCTGACGTGTTGAATGACATGTATACATGTGTAACACAATAGTGTCCTTTCCAATCTACAGTATGGTAATGGTGTCCCAATGCAGGGACATGTTATACTAACATGGGCCTTCAGCCGATGCAATGTTGTCTGTCAACCCTACAAATATGCAGGGACATACTGCACATTGAGCTGATGTGCATAGCCATCACAGGGCATCATGTGGCTTCACAATTGGTATACAGTGTGAGCTACTGACACAGTTCATAGCCATGACTTTGTTTACATACAATACATATCTAATGTAGAATGTGGCCCACGTCACCGAGGTGTATACACAATAAACCCTAATGTGGAATGTGTGACACAGGTCAAAGAAGGGTATACGGCTGACACCCTTGCACATCTGTAACCATATTACTGATACCTGGCAACTATGCCCACACATGGCTAACTTACACGAACTCTATGTCCCACATGCTATCTGTGTACCTCACACACATGAGCAGCAGGCATGACAGTGATGTCTGACACCAGCAAGGTGAATGTACTGTATCTGAGGCTTGATGTGGATGTATGTGTATGTTGTGCAACACATGCCTGTATATGGATACTGTATAGGTGAATGCTTCCACATCATGACACAGTCCAGATGTTCAAGACATGTTATGTTGTGGTTACATTTTATGCCAACACAAGCTCTGCACAGGCCTGCATGATGTTTAGTGTTTCACATCTGCGATATCACCATTACACAAAGGCCATAGTTGTATTGTGTCGAGCCAATGTACAACAGGGTGTACACACATGTACATCACTTCTACTGTGTGTGTTGCTTCATGTCTCTGGCCATCCTCCATGGCCATGTGTACACATGGTCAGTCCAATGGTTGTGATGGCCATCTTATTTCACATGTCAGTGTTATCCCATATGACATACACCCATAGATGTCATATGCCCCACTGAGGACAGTGTTATGCAGAAAAAGGGTGGTATGTATGGGATGTGAAACATGTTTTGCAGGATAGTTGAGCAGTGTTGCAGTCAGCCCACTACATGTCATGGACATGTCTGGTAGCACATGACATTGTGTGACATTCATAACAAGGGTATACTCTGCAAGGGTGTATCCTGTGGGCCGGGCATACTCCAGCTCCAACACATTTAGTTTGTGTGCACACATATGCTATCTGTACAGTACTGTTCGTATTCCCAACATCTGTAATGCTGATATGTAGTACCTGTCCCTACAGTGGAACACACCTCCACCATTGTATTCACTGTTGTCCACACATCTGGTAATGACAGGTTGGAAGGTTTAGTGTAGGTGTTTCATATAGTCTTCAATTGTTTCACATAGGTAAACAGTGTGATGCATTGCAGGTCTGACCAGTGTCCATTAACAGGACCACCATACATTATGTGTGCATGTGTTATGGCAGATAGCATGCTATTGATATGTTCCATGCATTATCAGGCCTGGTAAATAATAACAATCTCACCTGACACAGGCTGCTGTCGCTGCAAAATGCCAGAGGTACCTATACAGGGGTGACACAGCAGTAAGATTATTATCCACACCTGTGTGATAGCTACAGGGTGCAATGTCCATGTTAGCACATAAGCCAGTACAATACACTATATTATGGAGTATGCACATCTGTGCATACATAGGTTAGCAGACTATAGTATGTGGCATGTGTGCATACATGCCTTGCATATGATGTTACATTACATATTGTACAGTAACACATGTAACTATGTGATATATAGTTGTGTTTTATGTGCAGTAGTGACTTACCAGGCAACTCCAGGCTCGGGGATTGAGAGACACCCACCTCCACAATACCAGCTAAAGCTTGTGGATGGAGGTCTGCAGGTGTCCCCATGTTGGCCAGTAGCTCCTCGGTATGTGTGACAGGGGGCTGGGTGAGTGCCCCCCCACCTGTCGCACATTGTTCCCTGGCGATTGCATTAGTACACTGTTTTGCCATCCTTTCAGGTCAGTGCAGTGTCGGTGCACCTGCTGATTGGTGCAATTGTGACTGCCAACATCATTTACCCTCCTGCAGAGTTCCTCCCATAGGGCACCCCACTGCTGTGCATCCTGTGGCACATGGCTGAAGAGCGTCGTGTAGTTGTCGAGGAGGTATGGGATGAGGACCTCATCCTCCAAGCGGCTGTACAGCGCAGTCTGCTACGTGGCATACCTGGAAGACATAACAATGGGGACAGGTCACAGTAACTCACAGAGAAGTACAGCAGTACAGCTGAACATACATTTGTATCACATTTATTAAGATTACAAATACATCTTTGCAAATCTACATGACACTAACACCACTGACATGTATAGGTCACAGATATTTGACACCTACTAGTGATGTGATGTTTTCGCCATATATGTGTGTGTCATGTGATGACATTGCTCATACACCATGTGGATGTTGTCTTGATGTGGGCATGTCTATTTGCATGTAGTGCTGTCTTTACCTATCAGCACATGCCTGGATGTGTTCACATTAATGCAATCGACCTTAATGCTGTGTATATGCTACATATATAGTCATACATAGCCATTAGGGACAAGACCTGTGACCCTGCAGACTTACAAGTATGTGTTTTGCCATATACATCTACATGGCACTGTACAGCTGTGTAGCATCCTGCCATGTATTGCCTGTGTTGCACGTGTGTAACACATGGGACAATAGCTAGCCTGTTGGTATTTGCAGGGTTGGATATCAACTATAGCATGTATGGTCATAGTGATCTAGTAGGCTATATGCCCTGGGCCATTTTTGACCTTAGGCAGACAGGTTACATAGCTGTAGGCAACAAACAGGTAAGTTTCAGTGGCCAGTTCAAGCAGTGCCGCAGAACTGATACATATGGTTACTGATATATTTGGCATGCGGTCATCACACCATGTCACAGAGAGGGGCGATGTGCAGCTTTGCTGGACAGAGATGCATAGTATGGCAAGAGTATGTTAAGTGTAAGGGACAGGAATCTGTCAGGCATGTTGTGATCCTTGTAGTAGAAAAGTGGATGTCCATGACATATGTGTTTATTTGGGATCAGGATGTGTTAAGTGTAGCATGTCCAACACCTCTGAGTTGGACATGGCTTTATTCAGAGTAGGCTGCATGCTACATAGTGCAGCTAGGGATTGTGAAGGGCAGTGTAGGCCATCTACACATGGGCAATAACCCTTAAAGGAAATATGTGATCTATTATGGGTCACATGGGTGCTGAGTATGGCTGAGCAGTTATCTCTATATTCCTGGATGGCACCCTGTCATGATTAGGGGTGCCACATATGACTACCTGTCTTTTGTGGTGACGTAACTATCAAAGGGAAGTACTGTCCAGCTGCATCCCATACAAACAGTTGCCATTATGTTGACCGCTGCCTAGGTGGTAGTTAATGGGTACAGGGTTTGTAACATAGGAAATGACGATGCAATACTTAGCTGTCAGATTGTGGCCATACATCACACACCACACATCTGACACACTAAGGCCCTTCTGTATGTTGAACACAGCACACAATGAGTCAACTATTGCTCCTAGTTCATAGTCATTTGCAAACATCAATAGGCTGATGCCTTCTATGTTAGTCTATGGGGTATAGATATCAAAGAAGGGGAGTACCAGGAAGACCCCTGTATTACTGTGGCTGGCACTGGTTTGATGTGCATGTATTCGTCAGACACCTTCTGTAGTGTGGGTTTTGCCAGTAGCCCAGTTGCCAACCACTCCAGTGACATTGGAATATACATCTAGTTTATTGAGTGTAGCTGGAACACAGTATGGGTGATGGTGTCCTACGACCTGGCAAGGTCATGATATGCAGTGTGAATCAACCCTACTGTCATCTACATCTGTACCGAGTACATCAATTACACTGACCATGATTCATGGCCGTACAGACCAGAATCAGCAGGGTAGTTGTGCACTATGTCCCATTATCAATGATGTCTCCCCCTTTGTGGGGTGTGATAACTGTTGCTGTGCACCATTTGGTGTGTACACAGCCTGACATGGAGCTATGATTGAACATGATGTGTATGTGGATAACTGAATGTTCTTACATTTGTGTAGGATACACCCTGGGATGTTGACATGTCCCATGAAAGCTGTATGTATGGCTTTAGAGAGTGCAGCTTGTACCTGCATAATCATTAGTACAGGGGCCCTGTAGTGTACATGGCTATATTACTAAGTGTACTTGTTGGGAGTGGGGGGGAGTGGGTTTAGGTTCTCCGAGACCCTATCTGGATGAACGGGTGCTATTTCTGTAGGTGCAGTACTTTCCATGCCATTGTGCTGAGCAGCACGGCAGGTGTTGCCGATGCCATTACGATTAATGAAACAGCTATAGAATGCTCTGTGCTTGGCCTCATAATATGTGGCTGATTAGTTTCACAGTAGCTTTGCATGGTTTTTATATGGTGTATCTGCATCTTACTGAGGCTGACCAGGGATCACCTACACTCATGTGTGTTCACTCTTGCAACAGTTACTACCTTCTGTGGTACAGTTTAAAGCATGGTACCACCAGTTTGCCTACTTGTATGTGCTGGGTTGAATCCTGGTTCTGTTTCAATGGCACAAACACTGCACATATGTGACTGCTTAAGGCTCATGTGTGTAGGATTCAGCATTTGCACATGCATTGTCCATCTGCATGGGTGCCATGGCCCTCACCACTCTGCTCTTAGGAAACATAACATTGGCATTGGAGACTAACTATGTGTAGCATACTGTTAGCCCTGTTTGTGTGACTACTGTGATCCAGGTCAGTGGGGTTGATGGAATCCAACATGCAATGAGCACAGGTGTTGGTACATGAGGAGTCTTCCCAGTTCATACTGGAATAGTTGAGAGTAGCCATTATTGTGGTTCTGTCTCAGACCTAATCCTCCCCATTAAAGCACATTATGACAGTTAGGAAGTCCGTGGCCTGGTGGGTGATCTGTCTCAAGGTGCATTTTGAATTCCACTTTGGCACAAAGGTAGTTGCTCAGCATAATGCATCTGATCTTATGCAAGTGCAATTAGCGTGGGGGTGTACATATCCTTCAGGAATATGGACATACCTGCGGCCCGTGTGTTCCAATAAAGGATAATGGGCAAGAGGTGAGGTATGTGTTATAACATGGTCATGCAGGTGTGCTCTGCAGAGCATTGAAACGTGTCTCAGCCACTGCACAGATATGTTCTCCATGTTAGGGATTGAAATATGTGTGCCCGTATAGTGCTTCTAACATGTATCATTGTGTAGCAAGACTCGCAGTTTATTGCTTGGCTGTCCCTGTGACAGCAGTGGACCCTCACTTGAACCGTGCATGATGAAGGCACTATAGGGGACGCATGAGCCTTAGGCAGTATCCAGATTCCCAGGGGTGACAGGTGCAGGCCCTGTCTGGCAAAGCATCATGGTCTGTCAACCATGTTATCCCAGGACTACAGATACTGGATTCCCTGTGACATGCACCACTACACTAGACAATTGTGGAATATAATCCTTTTGTCCCTGTACTGCAGTATCATTCTGGCCAATGTCAGAATGCTACCCAGGCCTTGGGACATACCTGCATTGGCTACAAGACCTGACCGTTCCTACATGTGTTTCCATGCAGTCCAGGCTACTGCATCACAGGTCCTGTACAACAATATGGAATATGCCAGAGCCATGTGTATAGTTCAAAAGGTGGTCTGAGTGTATGAGTATGTGGCTAATCATGGCAGACAGGCAGCTGACAGTATGTATGCCCTCGTATAGACCGGTGTGTATCATAGTGCTTGGGTTTGCATTCACAAATGAGTACTGTTGGGCATGTTTACAGTCATGTGTTCAAAGGTGTGGCATAATTATGCAAACTATGTCATACAGTTTATGTATTTTGGTGTTTTTCTTATCCTGCTTGGGGGGTCACTTGTTTGGCCAGATACTTAGACGCATCTGTGAATGTGTATGATTTCCGGTAGTGTGTGTCAGTGTCCTTACTGTATTCTGGTAAAGAAATGTGTTGGTTGTGTTGATGAGTTGCATGTGTTAGCCTGCACCTCATGACTGTCCAGTCCAGTCATGGCTGTAGACTGGGCTGCCTTCCAGCTTACCCCTGTAGCTGCATCCCAAACAATGTGTGGGGCATGGTGTTAGGTGGGTCTGGCAGTGTACATGGCATAGAGATTACATTCCCCCAGGATGGCCACATACACAAAGCTGACATTAGGAAACACCAGTAGCTGACTAGTGGACATGCCTGTATGAGCAGTTAGTACTACAAGTACCAAGTACCATATTTAATTTACATATTGCCTATGAAGATATCTTAGACAGTGATGCTCACATGTAAATATTTGTGTTATGGACATGGCAACACTGGCTATTACGGACACATTGTAGCTACCTTTAGCAGCAATCCTCCTCTGAGGAGCACATCACATCCTGTTAGTTGATTACAGATGATGCAAGTGTCTACACATCTGTTTCCTTCTCTGGGTATATACTCACATATCCACCAGGACCATGAGCTCTGTTGAGCACAGCCACCCACTCTCCAAACAGAGTCATGTATCAATAGGCTCTGATGCCACTATCAACATGATCAGGATATAATCAGATAATGTGAGCCATCACCTATGAAGCAGCTATTACACTTGGGCAGCTGTCTCCTACATCTTACACTCCTACTGCAGATGTTACACTGGTGTTAAAGATGATATGCAACCTGTTTCATTACCAGTGCTGTGCACTACCATACATACAGTATGTGCATGTGGCTGTTAGGTTGGCAATGAAAGGTTGGGCTACACAAACCTGGTAGTTCAACCAGTGTGTCTGTACTCTCAATGTCCACTCTATGTAGGTGTGCACATAGCCATTTGGCCCAGCCCTGTAACAAGGGTCACTACACATTTGCATAACATGTACACATGCACAGCTGTTATTGCTTGCAAACAATAGTAGAGAGGTGGATATTACATGTGTTATTTGCATGGATAGTTACCTGGCTCTTCCAATTATCTTTGCTATCATGCTGCTAACCTGTCAGATGAATACTAACGCTATGTATCCTGTCATTGAGTATTGTAATTGCCAATAGACATAACTACTGTTTGCATAACATAACAGCACTGCTATGTAGAATAGAATACAGATCTGCCTAGAATACTGTACATTACACAGTTATTGGCATAATATCCCACAATGCACACCATATTTGCACGGTACGCCCACCTTTAACATGTTCATCTTACTTATACACCCATACATATGTTGACTGTTACAATATATCAATATATACTATCCACTGTTATAGCACATACTTGTTGGACCAATCCTGACACTGACAGTGGCTGGAAGCGAATTGGTGGGTTCCAAGCTCATATCATCCCTTGTGGTTTATGTGGAGTGTGCCGTGTGACATACATCAGTACACACATGGAATATTACAAGCATTACTACTGTTCAACAATACATCGCTACAAGATAGCTATTTCCACTATATGCACTGATTTCACTGTAATTCTTACAGTACAGGTACTACATACACAGACATACTACATGTTATACATACCGTCTTAGTAATCGGTGTTATTAACTGGTGTAATACTCATTTTCATTCGTCTTTCAGTGTTTTGTACTGTCCTACAGGTAGATACAGATGGTCTGACTGTGTGTCAAGGCAACCTTTTATAGTTACAGATCGGTAACATGTGCTATCCCAAGGACCAATTGGTGTTCCTAAGTAGCTAATTACATGCACATCAGCTGCGGTGCTACTGCATTAGCCAATACCATGGCTACAGTGGAGTATAATCGAGTACTCCACTTGGGTGTTGTCCCTTTGCCTTACTTGTGAGGAAGACAGCGTGGAAGTTTTGCTTGGAATCTATTGCAACAGCTGTATGGAGACGAACAGTAATATATTGTGTGTAATGCCTAGAGGAGTTGGTCTAAATGTGAGTACTGCTGTCATATTTCTGAACATTGCTACTTGTGCAGGGTTTGTCTGTACCTAATACTTCTGCATATGTTTCAGTCTGGCCAGGTTGTTTGACCAGCTCAAGGCTGCATAGATATGCATATAATGTTAGGGGGTTTACATTGTGCCTACCAGACATATTTAGTTTGGTGTTACTGTGTATCATACTGTGCTAATAATCAGTACTCGGTAAAACTTCCTGGTGTACAAACCCTCCAACCCTCTGAAATGGGATTAGTTCATACAAACCCTGTTACATCAGCAGCTGTTCAATTGTATAACAGCAACTATTTCACATAGGGCCATGTTAGTGTGTCTGTGTCCAGGTATGTTAAGATTTCAGCAGATGTTGTACAGTAGTTGCATAATTGGTTATGGTATGACAATATGTATTGATGTAATTATTTCGGTTGTGGTGGGTGTACATAGCACATGCAGGTGTGTAGGAACCCCTTTCATACAACATCTATACGTGTGTGGGTGCTCATTCTCTATGTGAACACTTATCCCTTAGTGGACTAATACTATGGTAATTTCAGGCTGATTCATTAAGGCACTATTACATGCTTCCTGTATAGCATGCAGGTACTGTTAGTCCTTGAATCCATTTGGCAATACATCGGAATGTAATAAAGATTTGAAGAATGAAAGCTGTCTGTGTAATTCTGTCATGGATATTTACAGTCATTGCAGTTGTGTTGGTGACTGTGTCCATAGAACATATTTGTAGTAGTGTATTGGAATATGCTCTTCATATGTTATGTTCATATTGTTTGGGGGGGGCAGAATGTGTGATTGCTATGGTCCATGTTATACACAGATATGACCACTTCGGATGCTGTCTACAGACATGTATGTATGTGTGTGTGTGTGTGTGTCTATATATATATATATATATGTGTGTGTGTGTGTGTGTGTGTGTATATATATGTATATATATATATATATATATATATATATATATATATATATATATATATATATATATATATATATATATGTGTGTGTGTGTGTGTGTGTATGTATATAGATGTATACATTATTGCATACGTTTATCTGTACCTCCATAGATGTGTAGATGTTTGTAACCTATCTATATATCTACATATATATGTAGACCTGTATATATCAACATGTGTCTCTGTATCGCTCTCTCTCTCTCTATATATATATATCTATATATGAGCATACACCTTTAATTGGGTACATGGCGGATTGTCCTATTTCAACACATTCCTCCCTTTTGTGTTTTAACCTGCCTGCATACACAACTGGGAGAGGTACATCCCAGGTAGCTTAGTGTTAGGTTAATCTAAGGATGGAGTACATGGTTGCGGGTTCTACTCCTGGATGGTGTTATTATTTTACCTCTCATTGTAGGCACTGGTAGGAAAAGTGTGAATAACGCACATTTACGTGGTTGTGTGCAGGTTTGCCTGTGGACTGCGCAATGTTATGCAATGGTCAAACGTGTGAAGCACTTCTCCGTTTACCATGTTTCAGCACCACTTACCATCGCGCAAACACGTGGAAACCCGCTTACAACTGCTTAAGAGAGCTTTAATCCACCTGCAACCAAAAGCCCTTATTCTGGCCCTCAAAATAACCTAACAGCCCTTGCATGTCTTGAACCCAGGAACATGAACACCACAGTCACTGACTTTACCACTAAGGCAACTGAGATATGTACGAATGTTATGGTGTTTAGAATATACATTGTACTACAGAAATTCCTCACTACTGAATAAAAATGTGACAGTCAGTTGGTGTACATATGTTTGATACATGTTAATGTCCATGTGTTTGTGAAAGTAGGTGTTGCAATGTGACATGACAGGTTGTATTATGAATGAGTAAGGTTCTTGCTTTGTGTCCTTTTTATATTGTCCCCATACTCCATGTTTGCCCCTCCAGTTCACTTATTGGACATCCGACCCAGGCACTCCTTGATGCATGATTGCATTACCCATCATTCCTCCCACACCCCAATCTTCACATACATAACAACCACACCTTCTATGGTGAATTAGGTTAATATTAATTGTTGTAATACCAGAACTGCATGTGTTTTGTGTACACTCCAATTCCTTTGGAGTGCTTCTGTGTCACAAAGTGTTTTCATAGATGTTTATATGTATGGCTATTGATGTAACTGTATAATATATATATATATTATATATACAGTTGAGTACAGCAAGAACATACAGAACACTGATACTTAGTCACTCCAAAAGCCTATCTTGGAAGCTAGAAGACTTGTATAGGTTTAAGGCTTTCTATTGCTTACCAGTAGGTTACCTACAGGGGAGATGAAAAACAAGCACAGATGGGGAACATGCATGCAATGATACCATACCGGCCTATGTGTCAGCCTTACGCTTTGGAATACTCGCCAAGGCTATCGGCACCCTCATGGTGCCTTATTTAGGAGAGTCTTGAAGGTGAATGGCAGCTCTTTAAACAGCACAATAGCAGATTCAATGAGGATTATGCTACTCAACACCAGGTGTTGTGATTACAACATGCATTCACTCACAGCACTCCTCAGGATGGGCAACAACATCTGTGCATTAACTGAAATCTGTCTTAAGGCTCCTGAGAGCACACCAGCTTACCAGACTACAACCCATACCACAAATTTCAGCCACAGAACATGGACTGACCGACATGGAGGGGCTATATCCATTTTCATCAGGGATATCTACACCTCCAGGTTTGTGGGGCAGAATGATACCTCTGTCATCATCCATGTGCAGCTAACATCAGCCACAACTGCAATGTGGAATGTGGAATGTGGCCTGCTACAGATCACCCTCCATGACCCAGGACATCCACTCCACCTACCTGGAGACAGTGGAGAACATGACAGTCCTAAAGCGCACCCTGGCATTGGTCGATGTCAACTACCATACCATTAACTGGGAAACGTACTCTGATACTTACTTCCAGGACCAGCGCTTCCAGGAATGTATCACCTCATATGCCCTGTATCAGGTGGTAACCTCCCTAACATGGGGTGGAAACTACTAGATGTGGTACTCACCAACATGGGCAACAGGTGCACCACAGCAGAGGTTAACCAGTCACTGGTTAGATCTGACCATGAACTTTTCACTGTTTCCACACCCTAGCATCTCCCCCACCCACGGATACCACAGTGTATACCTTTCCTACAGCTAAATTTACACTGCTAGTGACAGAGGTGGGGGGTTTCACAGCCCCCACGCTAAGGGGAAACACTACTCATGATACAGACAGATTTACAAATGCAGTCTATAAGCACCTACATGGATGTATGGATCACTGGTAAAACAAGACTCACTCCTTCTAGACAAGGACACTGGTCTGGTGGACCTCTGCAATAAATCGACTATACTACAGAAGTAGGACAGTGTTCCAGGCACACAGCAAATCCCACGAAGGGCAGACATCCGTGGCCACTATTAGTATGATGCATAGGTCCCTCATGACATCATCCAAGGCTAACATCAGCAGGAGAATATGCAAAGATTCAAAAGATAACCACAGAGCCTTCTTTGGCTGTGTCAAGGATCTATGTGGTGACACACAGATTTGCACTGTGCCGGTGAAATATAACACAAAATATGCTGACCCTACTGATATCGCCAACATCCTTGCAGATACATTTGGTGCATACTTCACCCCCTAAAAGCCCAAAACACTACCCAAAAGGTACAGTATGCCAACCATCAGAGACACACAGGTGGAAATGGCCCTCTCTAACAGCAGAACAAAGCATCAGTGGAGGCAGATGTTGACCCAGACTGCATCTTGCAAACTGTACAAGACAACCTGCCCCCCACCTAATTAAGCATTCCTACCTCAGCCCCTCCACAGGCTATATGCCCATACAATGGCGTGTGGAACGATTATTCCACTCCATAAAGGTGAAATCACAACTGACCATGGTAACTACTACCCCATAAGCCTGACTAGCCTGGTCTGTAATGGTATGGTTCAAATCCTCATGGCACTCGTTAACAATGACATTGGTAACCTTCGAACACGTGACCCAACCCAGGTCAGCTTGGATGAGTGTAGTTCATGCCTACCGAACCTGTTTGATGTCTTACATACAGTCACCAAGATGTTAGATGATGGGGGGAGGTGGTTCACACATACTACCTGGACGTCACCAAGGCTTTTGACATCATGCCCCACTCAGGTATTATTGATAAACACACTGGCCTGTACATTCACCCATACATCACAGGTTGGGTTGCCAACGGGCTTACACACAGAACCCACATGGTATGACTAGCGGTCTCCAGGCCCACCTCTTGAACAGTCACGACTGGTGTCCCTCAGGTCTTAGTCCTGGGAGCCCTACTGTTTGGCATATATGTCTCAGATGTACAGGCAAACACAGGTGGACTACGGCAGACCATGTTTGGCATTGACTGCAAACTGGAAGCCATGATTGATAGTCCAGCTGACACAGACATCCCTCATGGGGCCTCACAGAGAATGTCACAGGGTGCCAATGACATGGCCTCCAGCCAAGTGCCACTAACTGCATGGTCATTCCATTGTGGAATTGGCACCCACATATTAACACATGAGTGGCAGCCACTTTAATACAGATGATGTAATGAGGTATCTGGGAGATAGTGATCTCCCCCTTTGACAATCATATCTCCACAGTAGTTAGGACATCTCTCTATGTAGGCCATCTGATTACTAAAGGATTCCCATCTAGACATACTGTGGTTATAGTGCCCTTTAATCATCACTTATCAGTCGCATCATAGGGTATAATAACCCATATGGGATGTACCTCAGAGGACACGTCCAACAGCTGGGGGATCCATGAATGTACCTCAGCAAGGGGAATACTGGCCTCCAACATATGGCCTATGCAGCCGGACTGAATAGACTCCTGCTTTACTCAGTGGCATCTCATTTACCCAGAGATGATCTCCACTGGCCAACACAGTCATGTCGAACTCAGGCTTGATGGATATGCTCCACCTATGGGAATCCATGTCATAGTGAGCCACACACTGTAGTGAGCTGACCTTACCACAACAATAACCGGAGGATGCTGCAGGGACATCTTCCTGTCACAAACACTCCCCATAGTTTGGAACAATATCCCTAACTACATTATACAGAGCCCCTAACTAACACTCTGAAAGAGAAACCTTGAAGGGTGGATGGGGAACAGTAGATGCACCCCAGGGATCCCACCTTTGGCTCTGCTCCACAGAGGGATGGTTAATGAATCAATGGGGTGGCAAAAGCTGACACATTTTGGCTGGCCTTATGAATGGCCTCTGGCAGTTGGCCAAGTACCTACCTATGAATCTATGCATACAGTATCTGCATGTGCTGATAGCTTAATTTACTGTTCAGGTGTTGACTTACCCTGTGCCAATGGCTGTTGTGTGTGCAATAGATGAGGGCTGCCTATGTTGGATGCACACAGTAGACTGCCTATACATGACAATTTACAGGTAGTCTTGTGTGTGTGCCATCCATTTTTACTGTGTGTGCAGGCGGAGAAAGGTGTCAGTCCCTAGGTGCCTACACTGTCAGTGTGTGTGCTATACGTTCCCGCTTTGCCAAGGCATGGGCATACTGGGCACGCCTCCGTCTGTCTACTGGGGCTGGCTCAGGGTGTTCATTATCTGAGTACCTCTGTGTCTGTGGGACCTTTGGCAATGGTGGTGGTATGTGAGGGCCTTCACCATTCTGTCCCTGCTGCAGCTGTTTCCACAAGACATATTGTGTAGCATGGCACACACTATGAAGATGTGGGCACATGTGCCTGGAGTGTACAGCAAGGCTCCACCAGATATGTCCAAGAAATGGAACCGTGATTTCAGCATCCCAAACACACGTTCTATGATGATTCTGGTTTGTGTGTATGCCTCATTATGGCATTCCTGCATGGGAGTGTGTGCATTTCTGATGGGAGTCATCATCCACGGTTCCAGTGCATAGCCAGCATCCCCCACCAGGTGGCCATTTGGGATGTTGCCCCTGGCAAATAACTGATACAGCTGTGAGGCATGCCAGATATGGGAGCCATGATAGCTTCCAGGGCGGCCAGCACACATATCCATGATAATGCCTTGGGCATTGCACACAACCTGGCAGTTGATGGAGGGGTATCCCTTGTGGTTTATGTAGCACCTACCCTGCTCATCGGGTGGTGACTTGATGTATATGTGCATGCAGTCTATTGCACCCAGTACCTCCGGGTATTCTGCCACATGGTGGAAGAGATGCATATTGCTGGCTAACTCCTTCTGCATTTGGGGGAGGTATATGTGCTCATTGGCATGTGGTAACATGGCATCCAGGAACTGGTGTAGTACCCTGGATGCTGATGCTTGTGAGATACCCATGATATCCCCAGTTGGTCTTTGAAAGGTACCTATAGCTAGTATTCTCAGGCTTACACTCATATCCACTGGGATGGGTTCCCCTCTGTTTGTTCTGGCTCTGAGGCGTGGCCGGCACAGCTCCACAAGTTGCTGTAGGGTTCCCTGTCCACCCTGTAATGCTCTACTATCTCCAGATCATGTAGCCCCTGGTAGGTTTCCTTGGGTCTGAACACTCTCCTCCTCCTCTGGTGCCTGCGGTGGTCATGTGCATCATCCTACATACCACCTTCAGTATCCAACACATGCTGGTGGATCAAAGCTATGGCAGCCCCTAACATGTACATAATAAAAGTTCCCCATCTGTATACACCACTGGTGCAGAGTGTATGGGAATACACAAATGTGTGTGAGGTGCTTTCAAACTTTATAGTATTGTGCTATGGATGCTGCTGATGTAAGTGGGTGTGTAAGAGCTATTCCGGCTGCTGCATGTATTAATTATGTGTTTTGCAATGAGTACTGCATGTGTGGGTCCTTTACTGTGGAGATCTACTTGCCTGCTTTGATTAATCTGTTGCCCTTTAATTCACTTTTAGACCTGGATCCCCTCCCATTATCAGGCATGCATCCACCTGCCGTCTTTCTTGTTTTGTACTTTCCCTACCCAGTCATGGCGAAATGTGCCTTGTAGCTGATATACTGCATATCACCTTTGTTCTGCTTTGACACTTTGCTGTTTTCTGTGCAGTACATACCCTCCCCTTCCCTGTTCTGCAGGTAGCTGCTTGCAACCTTGTTAGCTGTTGTCAATGGCCCACTGTAGGCTCTTAGGTGTTAATTAGTCATTTGTACTCCAATTTCACTGCTGCAATATTTCCTTATTTCTTTCCTATATCCTTCCTGTTTCAGCTGCAGTGTGCACAGCGCATACCCATTTACCAGGTTTCCACATGTTTTCATCTCCATTCACATGCATACTCGGTTACATTGTGTACTCTCAGCTAAGCATAGCTATGGCAAATTCGACACACCCCTATCCTGCAGCTTCGCCTAGCTAGGGGAAGACCAGTTTAGCAATGCTCCAATGTGCTTACAGCAATGGCGACACACCCCTCTCTTGATGTCATCTTTATCTCAAGGGATCACCTCGGTGTTATAACGCTAAGCTGTGAGGTACATCCTTACACCAGCGAGGAATCTGCAATTCACTAATACTCCTCTCATTTGCATGGCATTGCCTACTAATTCCTAGCTACTGTGCATAACACTGTCACTGCCCATTAGCAACCCTTGCACCGTGAGTATGGTGTAGCATGCCTGCCATTGACTATTATGGGGAAATTGTGATATGTGTTTCATTGCGGTTTTATTCTATATTTTTATATATTCCTTGTGATCCCCTTTGCACACCACTGCCCTGTGCTTCTACCAGACCCCGCAACCATTCCAAATTACTCGGTTTTTACCGAGTTTTGGGGTCCAAATGAAGGGGTACCACCATTCCTGAGTGGCACCCCTTCATTTCCGATTTTTCACCAGTAATGTGGGTATGAACTCGATTGATTTCCTGGACATACATTTATATATGAACAAATCAAGTTTATTCAGGAAAAAGACATACAGCAACACTTTCCTACATTATGAGAGTTGCCACCCACATTACATTAAGAAAAATATAGTTAAGGGACAGATGATTAGGGCATCATGTATAATCAGTGATGGCAATACATTCTTAAATGAAGTTGACAAACTAATT
Source organism: Protopterus annectens (assembly GCF_019279795.1). Lineage (NCBI taxonomy): Eukaryota > Metazoa > Chordata > Ceratodontiformes > Protopteridae > Protopterus > Protopterus annectens. Next base: position 963,018,693 of record NC_056737.1, read on the forward strand.
GAGTTGTTTATGGAAAGGAGTTATCCCATGGAGTTGCTAACATCTATTAAGAAAGATGTAGTTCAAAGAAGGGGCACACACTTTAAACCCATTTTAACAGACAACCAAAGGGGTATGGAAAAAACTGTTGACAAACACCACAAGTACACTGACACCCAGGCTGGGATGGTGTTGCAGTACAACACCATGTCTGGCAAGGTGAAGAATATTATTGAAACAGGATGGTACAGCATATTCCCAAGAGAATTACTAGAAGTCATAGGGGAAGGCCCTAAATTTATCAATAGTAGGGGAAAAAACATAAAGGAATTCTTAGAGAGAAACCCTAAACCTGTTGGACAAAGGCCAGCAAGCATGGCCAAATGTGGTAGATGTAAGGCATGTAAATTCATCAATGACGGTCCTTATGTACAAGTTGCTAACCACAAAAGATCACTGGTGTGCCCTGGCCACTGTAATTGCAACACGAACATGGTGATATATGTGGCTACCTGTTTGGCATGCCCAGCGTTTTATGTGGACATGACAACTAGGAGATTAAAACAATGAATTTTGGAACACACCAGGGATATTAAAAATAAAAAGGCAACCAATTCTCTGTACACGCACAGCAAGGACTGTGTGAATTTTAAAAAATTCATATTTTTTGTAATTGATAGAATTTATACAAAAGATTTTGGGGTTGATTATAAAAACATACTGGAAGTCAGGGAATGTCTTTGGCAGATTAGATTAGATGCCAGTAAAAGACCTTGGCTTGTATATTAAAACACAAGACCTTAATTATTTAATTTATTCAACAGTCTAACATTATGTTTTTAACAAGAGATCTACAGATTGAATTATGTGGGGAAATGTGATTTTTAACAAGATTTTTTGTATGTATGGAAAACATTGTGTGTTTTTTGATTCCTAAAATTATACTGAACCTAAACAGTTAATTCCAAAGATCATTACAGCTTGTGTGCTACAACTGATGTTCATTGGCTGAAACACATTTGAATTATGGTTTAAATGTAACAGTTTGAAATTTTGACAACTGACTCTGAAGATGCCCTAGTTGGGTGAAAGCGCTAAGTCAGTTCTGTTTGATTTGAGCTACTGGTCCTAATAAAGCTATTGGTGGTTTTACCTTTGGTTCACCAGTTTTATTAGTTGCTCAGCATAATCCAGCCGTGGTTATCCAAGTGCAACTAACTCTGGGCAAAACTGCAATCCAAATTGTAGCTTGCTACAGATCACCCATCATGCCCCTGGATTCCCATTCCTCTTTTCTTGATATACTGGAAAATATTAGGGTTCAACACCCTAATAATGGGCGATTTCAACTACCTCACCATTAACTGAGAAAACTACTCATGTACCAACTCCTTCACTCAACGCTTTCTGGAATTCATAAACTCCAATGCCCTGGATCAATTTATCCACACCCCCACTAAAGGCAACAATATCCTAGATCTAGTCATTGCCAACATGAGTGACCGGTGTTCCACACCTGAAGTCATTACCTCATTGGTCCGATCCGACCATAAGCTAATTACCCTAGATATGCACATCCTGCCCCCACCCCCCATTAAGTAAACCATAGTAAAAAATTTCTCCAAAGCCAGCTTCATGCTTCTTACGACAGAAGTGGTGAACTTCATGACACCCATGCAGATGGACAATACAGTTACAACTACTGAATCCTACACAATTGCACTTTATAAGCACTTACATGAGTGCATGGATCGTGCTATTCCAAACAGAACCAAGATGCTATCCTCCAAAAAAAAGGAAGCCAATCTGGTGGTCACCTGCCATAAACAAACTGTACAATAGAAGGGAGAAACTGTTGCAAAAGAGAGTAAAATCCCATGAGTGGAGGAGCTCCCTGGTCAGCCTCAGTAAGAAGCTGCGATCCCTGATAAAATCCTCCAAAGCTAGTTGTGAAAACAAAATCACCACTGATTCTAAGGACAACCACAAAGCATTCTATAGCTATGTCAAGAATCTCAATGGCAACACTCAGATCTGCTCTGAGTTACAGCACAATGGCACTAAATATACAGACCCAATTGATATTGCCAACATCCTGGCAGATAGGTTTAGTGTTAACTTTACCCACCCTCACCCCCTAAAGAGCCCATCTCTATACCAGAAGAATGCAACGTTCCTGTAATCACAGCTGCACAGGTAAAAAACACACTCTCTAAAGCCAAGAACACAGCATCCATGGGACCAGACAACATCCCAGGCTGCATTCTACACGAACTACAGAACGAACTGGCACCCCACCTAAGTACCATGTTTAATCATAGCCTCACCTCAGGCTTTGTGCCTGCTGAATGGCGCACAGCAACGGTTATTCCACTCAAGTGGGGAGCCACTACGGACCCCAGGAACGACCGCCCCATTAGCCTGATGAGCCTGGTCTGCAAGGCCATGGAACGTATCATCATGGAACTTATAAACAAAGACATCGGTAATCTCCAAACTCTGGACCCCACCCAGTTCGGGTTTGTAAAAGGCAGATCATGTCTCCTAAACCTGATAGACTTCTTTGAAGTAGTCACCAAAGCCGTAGACAAGGGTAAGGTGGTTCACACAGCCTATCTAGATCTTGCCAAGGCTTTCAACACCATCCCCCACTCTGGAATTATAGATAAACTCACTGAACTAGGTATAAATCCCTTTGTCACAAGATGGGTTGCCAACTGTCTCACTGACAGAACCCACACTGTGAAAGTAGCAGACTCCAAATCCGACTTCAGACCATTGACAAGTGGAGTACCACAGGGTTCAGTCCTGGGTCCTTTCCTGTTTGGTATCTACTTCTCTGAAGTGCAGGCTAAAACAGAATGTCTTTGGCTAATGAAATTCGCAGATGACTGCAAACTAGGAGCTATAATCGAAACTCCTGACGATGTGGACATCCTACAAAAGGGCCTCACTGAGCCAGATGCCTGGTGTCAAAGCCATGGCCTCAAGCTCAATGCCAAAAAGTGCATTGTCATCCCCTTTGGTAAAAACTCTGTACCCATGAACTACAACATAGGCGGTAGTATACTTAACACCAAAAGTGTGATAAGAGACCTTGGGACACAGGTGGACAGTAGTCTCTCCTTTGATAATCACATCGCCACATTAGTCAGGAAATCCTTCTATGTGGCACACCTCATCACAAAAGGTTTTTCATCCAGAAAAAAAGAGGTCATTGTTCCCCTCTACACATCACTCATTAGACCCATTATACTGTACAATGCCCCTTTTAGTATGTTCCTCACAAGACATCTAAAACAACTGGAAAGGCTGCACAAATACCTCACAAAGAGGATTACTGGCCTCAAACACATGCCCTACGCAGACCGTCTCAAAAAACTCCAGCTCTACTCTGTCGCATATTGCCTACTCAGAGGTGATCTCTGCCTAACATACAAAGCTATGTCAAACCCAGAGCTGTTGGACATGCTCCACTTAAAGAAATCCCAATCCCTCTGAGCTACAAGCTCTAGGGACCTAAACCTTGTCACCACAATAAACAGAACATGCCGGAGGGATAGATTCCTGTCCCAGAGACTTCCCTTACTCTGGAATAAACTACCTATCTATATCAAACAAAGCTCCTCATTAGCACTCTTCAAGAAAAATCTTGATGATTGGATGGGAAATAGGAAATTCACCCTGGGGATCACCTCTGTGGCTCTGCTCGACAGTGACACAGGAAAATAATTTTCTTGGGTGGCAAAAGCCAGGATACCTTTTTGGCTGGGCTTGTATAGGCCCCAGGGCTGATAGCCTAGTACCTACCTATGAACCTATGAAAAATCAAGCTGAGTAAAAGGCACTGTAAAAGTAAAGATAAATGACCATGAGAAGAAACATCATGACCTTACTTCTGTTAATGTTCAAATTTTATTTTAACACTGCATAACCATTTAGAATTTGTATTTACTAAAATGCTATAAGCTCCAGGAATCTTAGCAAGAAAAGTCTAATGCACTAAAATAACATTAGGAGAGTGTGACAGGGAAACAATTCCTTTTCTGTAAACAGAATGAAACTGCTCTGCTCATTTTCATGAAATTTCATTAATGCATAAAACTGTTTAAATATACATTGTCTCGGTCCACTTCAGGGCTTTGCATAGCGTATGTGTCATGCCAGTATCCACAGCCTCTGTACTGCCCCAATAATCCAGTTCTAAGCTATTCCATTGAAGTGCTTTTTTTTTTTTTTTTTTTTTTTAGCAATAGAGGATGTGGAAAATCTGGCATGCATGCGCACTGTGTACCTAATAACCTATCTCCAAGCCCATGAAAACCCTTTGGGCTGAGGTGAAAACGCACTACTACTCTCCAAATGCTACCGAGAAGGCAGGAGCACTCTACGTACTAACAACAGGAATCCCTAACCTTTCCCACTATTATTCTGGCTAAATATCTGTAATCGCACTTTATATATATATATATATATATATATATATATATATATATATATATATATATACCTATAAACCTTACTGTGCATGCTGTGCATGCATGGTAGCAACCCCCTCCCCCAGCGAAACTCGCAGCTCACGAAAATGACAATCATGACTCCCTCCAACCCCCAACAAAGCAGAAAAAGCTCACAAACAACTCTCAATTCTTACCTGTTTTACTTATTTATTTCCACCTCAACCACTGCCATCTCGATGCCTCCTCTCATCAGGGAAGCTGCAGCCACCACGAGGAAACCGAGAAATCACCACAAATATCAATGGAAATTTGTTTATTAATTTTTTTTTTTTTTTTTTAATATTGAAACACTGCAGTCCACCAACTACCTGAAACAGTAACAAGCAACCCAAGAGGCACAAAACAAACTGGCCATTGCAACACAACCAAGGCACACCAGTCTCTCTACTCCATTCAACAAAACCCTCCAACCTCCATTAACTATAGAATCATGGGGGGGGGGGGCTGTGTGTGCATGAAACCTTTGAAATGCTGAACATTTCCTCCACTGTTCCACTGTGCAGGATCCCCATCACTGCTGCAAGACAGCAATCCAAAACCCCCTGAACAACTGATCCTGCTACAAGCCTTCACTCTCCCTTGCCTTTAATGCAACCAAAGCCAAGTCATCTTGCCCTACCCCAACATACCTTCCCTCACCATTTTAATATATAAATACTACTCACCTCCACCAAGTACCCTTCTCTTATCCAAGGCCTACCTGTCCACCGAGATAACTATTGGTCGTCTGGGACACAAACTTGCAAATAGCAAGTTCATGCCAAAATGTGATTGCTTAACCCAGCTACAATAGACTAAACCTCTTAAGCCCCTCCCCATCATTATCTCATTTCCTCCCAACCATGCCTGCCTCCACTTAACCATTTCACCTCCCCAACCCACTTACCCACTTACTCCCTTTAATATTAAACTACCCCCCCCCCCATGGAGATGTCCCGGGACAACTTAGTTTGTTGCCAAACTTCATTTATTCCCATAAAATACCTCTTTCTTCCTGGCAGTGATCTGATGAAAAGAAAAATCTCTCCATAGGAGAGTAAAAATTAAAGTTTTCCTTACAATTAGAGATTTGGGCTTAGGAATCGATTGGAGAAGAAGTCCTATCTCTGTCAAAATCATAACATCGCACCTTTTATCTTCAGGAATAATTTTAAAGGGTAGCCATCTGTAAAAGCTTCTGCATGCCAACATTTATTGCCTCTAAGGCCTGTCTAGCCAGGGTGAGGAACTCATCTTTTCAATAGTAATAATATTATCAGAAAAACAATGTTTAATTTTTTTTTTTCTGAAGAGGAGTTCCAGCAGAAAAGGACTGATTTGAAGGAGGCGTGTCTGACATTTCCAATGTTCTCTTGCCCCAGTTACACCCAGAAGAATTTTCCAGAATATTTCCCTGTCCAAAAGAAGATGGTTCGCCCATGTCCATAATGGACACTGGAGCAGCTAAAGAGGATGTGGCTGTCCATCTGTTCATGCTGGCCAAGAATATACAACTGAGGAAGCCAGAGAGGCAAGTGAGTGGTCTAAGGAATAAACAATGGCCACTGCGCATTCATCCACTATAAAGTGAGACATAGACTGAATCTGTGACAATGGCAAGAACTCCTTGGTAAATGATTTTTTTTTCTTTCTAGGTCCTGCAGGAGATGAGGCACCCAAGTCTTATCTGTGCTGAAACCAGGTAAGAAGTACCAAAAACGGTAAGTGTTGCTGGAGTATGTAAGTTAAAAGGTAAGCTGTTATTCTGTGTTAAGAGGCAGTGCATGTGTACTCACACCAATTTCCCAGTCCCTTATATTGCAAAAATTAAAAGTAAAATAAAATTTCTCTGTCAATACTGTTCAAGCACACACACAGTGACAATATCAAAATGTTAGGTCATCACATAGTAAGTATAAACAATAAACTGACAGACAATTTCTCGACTATTCCTCTGTAAACTTTTATTTCCCATAAAATTCAAAGTTTACCCAAGCAGTACACAATTTTTCACAAAATTAGCCCCAAATAATAAATACTCTAATATGAACTAGTGATCCCTGACAGGAAATTTCTGATACTGTGAAAAAATACTGATTTTCTTTTTGTTAAAAATCAGATAAACTACTAGTGGATGGGGTTGAACAACAGTACATAATCTGCCAGAAATGAAGCTCTAGGCTGATTGCTGCTTCTGATATATCCAAGATATGCTTCTTCTCATGACAGCAAGGAAGTACTGAAGAAAGCTTCTCTCCATGGGATTAGGCAATCGACAGTCTGAGTGAAGGAGTTGGGGGACGCAGCGCTTTTTGAAGATGACCAGTTGTTTCCTTGGTGGGAAACTGCAGTAGAGGGACTGATGAACGTCTCTATATTTCATAGATTGTTGGAATATAAAGGCTAAAATACCTGTTAAGCTCCCCTTGTTGTTATTTAGAGCTATTTTTTCTTGCCTTAGCAACTACATCCTCTACTATACATCTTCTGCTATTATTGGGCATTGAGAGATTTTGATTATAAAGCTGTAATTCTTAGATAATTGACCAATAGCTTCTTGTTTTGAGACAAGATCTGAGAAAATTTTCAGCATGTGGTGCATGTTATGTTTATCAGTCACTATATTACCTTCTTATTATTTTACCTCTTTATGCATTATTTTAATTAATAAAGAATTTTTTTGTCATCCAATAATACTTCCCCAAACAAATTTTAGTTTATTTACCAAATGGAATACATTTTTTCTATAACTGTAGCCATCTTCTGTTAGTAAAACATTCCACATCTCATTCTGTAGAACTACTTAATTGTTATCTCTATTCCCAGCTATTAATAAATGTATTTATGGCTGAAGAACAGTTTTGTATTAGTTCACTCACTGAAGCTTGTAAATTAATCAACCAACCGGATAGAACTCCCTCACTATCTAGCATCTTGATCCCATACACTAACCTTAATAGTCTTCGATCATCCAACAGCACTCAGATCCTAACCATCAAAGCTAAGAACTCAGGTGGCGATGCCCTCTTTGCCAACTCCATTGGCAAGCCGTGGAACTCCATGCCAAACTACCTTAGAATTACAACCTCACACAATCAGTTCAAAAACAACCTGAAAGAATATCTCAAGACACAATGGCTATGCCCATGTCGTGAACCTGACTAAATATATATCTCAAACCCTTCTAAATGTTTAAAATCTATCAACCAAATTGTAAACGTGTTTATTTCTTGTATTAGTCTATATACTATTAGTATATAAGAAATCTCCGCTGTGTATAACCTGCTGATTGTTTTGTTGTCTTATTTAACATCTATGAAAATTTTCTCTCTTCTTGTATTTGTAACATGTACACTTTTTTAACTTGTTTTTTTCGACTTGTATTAACCATTATGTTGGAGCTTTTCTCCTCGGGCCTCTACTGAAAAAGGATATGTATCCAGCTAGACTAGCCCGGTTAACAAATGTAAAATAAAATAAATAATAAATAAATAATAGTTCCTCTTTACAATAGAGAAACCGTTACTAATCTGTGAATTGCAATCCAACTTGCACTTCACTGCATAATGATCAGAGTTACTTATTCTTAATCTATAAATACAGTTATTTTCACCTCACTAGGAAAAAAACATTGCATCAAGAACATTACCTTTCCTAGTGGGATGATGGAAAAAGGCATCCTATGACCCATTGCTGATGAATTTACTGCATATCAGCAAATCAAATGGCATCAGAAATACTTGGTCTAAGGATCTAAACCTCTTCTACAACATTAACAGAATGGTTTGGAGGGAGAGGTGGTATATCTTGCAGAGGATACTGCTGCTATGCAGCAGACTCCCCATTCACATAAAACAAAGTTCATCCCTGTCCATATTCAAGCACAGCTTAGATATGTGAATATCAAACTGAAAATGTACCCAGAACTGCCCCCCTCTACTACTAAAGCTCATAAATCCTTTATACCATACATAGGTCTCCTTGTATTATCTATGGTACGATTCCAGTTATTCTCATTATGGGTAACATACAGTTATCAACCATGGAATGGGTAAGGCCAGTCAATAACTGAATGGGATAGATTATTCTGAGCATAAAAAGAGAAACTGGCTAGGCTTAAAATGGTAAGCGCTTCTGCAGCTGCACAAATCAACATGCACAAATCTAAAAAATTAACCAGTAAAAACACATACAGCAGACATATAATGTAAATATTACATCAATAGTGACATCTGCTGTCAGCACACAGAAATCGAAAAATAACCGATAAAAACACATATAGCAGAGACATACATTAAATATGGCATCAATAGTGACATCTGCTGATCATTCATAAAACAAAGATGCTTAACCAATCAGCTCAATGAAGTACGCCACTCTTACGAAGCACCAGCCTTAAAGAAATACTGTCATTTTAAACCAGGTTTAACATTGGCTCACAGTTTAATAATCCAATGTAGTTCTCTGCACATCCTATTCCCAATATCACCACTCCGTAAATCCTCAGGTAACATTTCAAGGATTGCACATTTAAAAAAAAATGAGCAGCACCACATTCCATAAAATGTTCCACCAAAGTGTTAGCCATCTTCTTATGCCTGATATCCCCTACATGCTCCAAAATCCTGTCTTTATACATCCTATTCATTTTGCCAACATAGTAAGAGTCACATGTTGACACAAAGCCAAGTAAACAATATTGGCACTCTTACAGACTGCATGTCCTCCCTGCAGTTGGGTGGGCTTTCGAAAGACATGCATAAATGGGCATGCCTTCGTTGAAGGTTGAACGTCGAGCTGGCACCTCGGCATTCATGAAAATCTACTGCCAATCATTAGCGGACCGGAGTTCTGCTGTGATGACCCCTAACCAGGAAAAGCCGAAAGACAACAACAGCAACAGTCAACATAAAAACCTATGTCTACATAAAAATTACAGGAAGGAAGACCAATGCTACTAGTGACAAATGTATACTTGCAGGCTTTGAAGGAATTACGTGGACACGTCCCTAGCTGATAGGAACAAGACAAAGAAGGCTTATGAAAGTCCTGTAACACAAAACACAGTTAAGTGATTGATTATTGTGAAAAAAAATTGTAGTTCTGGACCCAGAACTTCCTTTAAATGCTGATCTGACATAAGAATATTCCAATTACTTTTAACAATTTTGCACACTGTCCCAATATCCCTTGAATATGTGAACACCATACACGTATTCCTTCGCACTTGTCCCTTAGAAATACAACATATATTGTCAACCCATCCTTCAGCAAAATATGGTTTAGCAATAGTGTCTCGGCATGTTTGAACCTCATTAACAACTTCAGCAACCTCAGTGAAAGAGTAACCTCTATTGCTGAATTCCTTGAACGTCTCATGCAAAGCCTCTACAGCTAGATCATCTCTATTATGCAATCTCATAGTCCTAAGGCATTGCCCTTTCCACACATTCCTAAGGATGTGTCTAGGATGCATGCTCATATTGTGCAAGAAATTAGTCTTCTTGCAGGTTATTTTATGTAGCTTTGTAGTAAATTCACCTAATGCACTCACACTAATGGATACATCAAGAAACTCTATCGCAGTATGTGAGCTTTTACAAGTAAATCTTAAAATATCAGTGGTTCTGTGTAGATAATCAATGAAGCAGGACAAATCATACTCAGTGCCTTTCCAGACTATAAAGACATCATCAACAAAATGCCTATATTAGCTGATATAGTCAATAAATGGATTGTTGGCATACATTGATTTCTGCTCCCATTGTGCAAGAACTAAGTTGGAATGAGTGGTATTGTAGTGATGGATAAATTGGCCTATGTTTCTAAGATGCACACCATGCTACAAGATGGTACTACCTATAAATGCTTACATAAGTTCCAAGTGGATGGGTTAATTAGCAGAGTTGATTTTTATATCTATGAGTTTCACCTGACAGGTCATATTAGTCTGGACCTTTACAATTATTTTTCTGTTCAACATCCAGTAGTACCTGTCATCTATGGTTTACCTAAAGTGCATAAAAGTTTGATGGATCATCCAATGCATCCGATTGTCTCCGGTAGAGGATGGATCATCAAACCACTATTGATATTTGTTGTGAAAGCACTTCGCCCTATTCCAGATAAGATTCCAAAAGTCCTTAAAGATACCAAGAATTTTCTTTCTGATTTGTATTTATGGTCCACTATGCTTGTTGATAAAGAGAATTTACTTTTGGTTACCTTGGACATCAATTCTTTGTTTACAGTTATACCTAATGAGGCAGGTATAGATAAAGTAAGAGCTTTTTTGACCACCTGTAATGATTTCTCTAACAATAAGTTTATGCTCATTTGATCACTCCTTCAGCTCATTCTGGAAAATAATATATTTGTTTTTGGTGATGTTTACTACCTCCAATTGATTGGTGTGGCTATGGGTACTGTTTGTGAGAACTCATATGCCAACTTTGTTCTTGCACAATGGGAACAGGAATCAGTGTATGCCAACAATCCGTAAATTGACTATATCAGCTACTATAGCCATTTTGTTGATGATTTCTTTAAAGTTATGAAAGGCACTGAGTATGATTTGTCCTGCTTCATTAATTATCTACACAATACCACTGATTTTTTAAGATTTACTTGTAACAGATCACATACTGAGATAGATTTTCTTGATGTATCCGTTAGTATGAGTGCATTAGGTGATTTTACACAAAGCTCCATAAAAAACCTGCAAGAAGAATAATATCTTGCACAAAATCAGGACACATCCTAGACATATCCCTAGGAACATATTGAAAGGGCAATGCCTTAGAACTATGAGATTGCATAATAAGATGTTCTAGCTGTTGTTGGCTTTGCATGAGACAGCTAAGGAATTCATCAATAGAGGTTACTCTTCCACTTGAGGTTGCTAAAGTTGTTAATGATGTTCATGTACTCAGAGACACTGTTGCTAAACCATATTTTGCTGAAGGATGGGTTGACAATATACGTTCTATTTCTAAGGGACAGGTGAAAAGGAAAATGTGTATAGTGTTGACATATTCAAGTGATATTGGGACTTGTGTGCGAAATTATTAAAAGGAATTAACATATTCTTATGTCAGATCAGCATTTAAAGGAAGTTCTCGGTCCGGAACCACAATTTTCTTTTTGCAATAATCAGTCACTTAAGCATGTTTTGTGTTACAGGACTTTTTATAAACCTTCTTTGCCTTGTTACGATCGGCTAGGCATGTTTTCATGCCATTCCTGCAAAGGTTGCAAGTATATATTTGTCAATAGTAGCATCAGAATTTCTATCTGTAATTTTCATATAGACACTGTTTTTATATGCTGACTGTAAGCATGCCAATGTTGTTTACTTGGCTTTGTGTCAAGCTTGTGACTCTTACTATGTTACCAAAATGAATAGGATGCTGGAAAATAGGATTATGGAGCATGTAGGGGATATCAGGAATAAAAAGATGGCTAACGCTTTAGCAAAACGTTTTATGTCATGTGGTGCTGCTCATTTTTTTAAAATTTGTTATCCTTGAAATGTTAACTGAGGGTTTATGGGGTGATGATATTGGGAATAAAACAGAGCACAGGGAGCTATATTGGATTATTAAACTGCGAGCCAATGCTAAACATGGTTTAAATGAGAGTATTTCTTTAAGGCTGGTCCTTCGTAATCATATAAGCATAAGCAATACAGAATGTTCATGGAAACATTTGATATAATTGTTTTTTAAGTATAATAGAAATACAGTATTTAATGCTTTAGATATTAATTAATTAGTTGTTTTATAATTGATAGTTAATGTTTGTATAAAATGGCACTGTTTTTTCCTTACTGATGTACTCCTAGAAGGCATTTCTTGCCGAAGCACTAGAGACTGGACACATTTTTGCTAATAAAGTGCAAGCTGGTGATTTTTGCAATTTTTACTGGCCTTTTTGTCATATTTTCATACTTTTGGGACTTCTTTGTTGTATTTTTATTTCTACTTTAGTTTGTTTTTATTATACTGCCTTTTGCAGACAATTACAGTGGTGGTCAAAGTCTTCTTTTTAGAGTATACTTTGCTGTGGATTTGTTTGATCTTTGCCTGCAGGTGTTCCTGTTTCTCTTTAGGCTTAAAATGGCTCAGAAGGGCAGCTAGAGTAGCACTTATCTATGAAACGATCAACCTATGTGGGCATGTCAGATAACGTCAAGTCCACAAAAAGCAGTTTGGGCACAACTTTTTAAACTATTGCTTCCTATCATACTATACCAATCTATAACTGTAAGGTTGAAATGTCTAGTGGAATAGCTTCTGTTAACTGATCTCTTAGTTCATTCAACCAAAACTTTGATCCTATTTAGTTACAGAAGGGAATCTATATATAAATATATATATTTATAGGGTCTATATTATTTAAGCAAATACACTAAATTGTGAACGCTATATAATCGACCCACTAACACAGAAAAAAACAAAATGTCGAGCAAACAGATCAGTGATTTTTTTCCCAGGGAAAAAAATTCTGATCCATTAAAAAAAAAAAAAAAAAAAAAAAACACAAAATAAAGTGGGGGGCTTTGCCCCCTCACACCCCCTGCCACCTCCCCCTACTTAAATATACCAACTCCGAGATCACACCACAGTGGAGGAAATAGCAAAGTCCTGAACACGACCCAGTGATTTTTTTTTTCCCTAGGAAAGAAATCGCTGTTCCATGCTTTCGGGATTTTGCCATTTCGGGTAAGTAGGTTTGATTAAGCAGCGTTCGCAATTTAGTGCATTCGCTGACTTAATAGGGACCCTATACATATATATATATATATATATATATATATATATATATATATATATATATATATATATATATATACTATGTATTACAAAAGAGTTACATAATATCCATTCACCTGTATGCAGCAGTAGTATAGTTTAAACTGCACCAATTGTATCTTAGTATTGGATTTTGTATGCCCCAGGCAGTGGCTGAAATGGGTCAGCATGGATCAGTTCATTATCCAATGCAAAATAATTAAATAATTATGTAGTTAGCATTTAGAAAGATAGATACTGGAGTGCTTTAATATACCACCCAAGTTCTTCTTGTCAAAGAATATAAATCCACAGTTAAGCTTATGGCACTCCTTGTGTAAATCCGCAGTTAGGTGCTCCTGGTACTCCTTGAAGAGATCCACAGTTAGACTCAAGATACTCCATGAGCAAATTCACAGTTAGAATCTGAATATTCCTTGAAATGATCTGCAGTTAGAGTCCTGGTTCTCATAGTCAGGCTCCTGGTACTCCATGAGTTAATCTACAGTTAAGCTCCTGGTACTTCTTATGTAAATACACAGTTAGGCTCTTGGCATTCCTTGAGTAGATCCAGAGGACTCCCATGGACACCCATGGTATTTTCTACAGCTTTTTCTGATCAGAAAGGTCAATGAGTCTTCATAATTGGCTTCAAAATCTCATTCTGTGAGAGTCAAGTGTTTCTAACATCTTAGGGTTTCAGTCCATCTTTTAAAGTTTCATTCAATGAAATTCAAATGATGCTTCAGCTATGACAAAAATGAACCAGCAAGTCCAAGCATATACAATAACAAATGACACCAGCAAAATTAACCACCAGATCAAAGAAGAGCTCCAAAGATTTGTTTTGAGTGTTTTTGTCCCAGAAAGAAAAAAAAGACTCCTTAAGAAAATGCAATGTATTAACATCACAAGAATAAATATTCCAAAAGAAAATGACATTGTTAAATTCACTCAACTTGACAAAAAAAAGTCACAGCTATGCTGAAAAATAACATGCAACAATATATAATATGACACATATACATAAACTATAAATATACAGTAAAGTTAAACTCAGAATTAATAGAAATATGTTCATTTAAACCTGGTGGTATAGTGGCATTTAATCAGTCTGCCAAATTTTTAATTGTATTCCAAGTAATTTTTCCAACCACCATCCCTTCATTTCTTAATACACGTTCCAATACAAACCAAATTAAACTTTTTAAATTTTTTTTAATTAATTAATAATTATATTAATTTTTAAAAGGAGTTCAACTTAGGCTATGCTTAGTGAACTATTTGTATCTCTTTTTAATACTACTAAAATATTTGTAAATGTGCCACTGAAGTTTTGTCTCTGTTTTTCCTATAAAAAAAGGAATCAAAGGAGACACACTTAATGGCATAATTCACTGCAGATGTTTTGGTCTTACAATTATATTGGCTTAGGCAGAGAATGATGTTGTCATATTCAACCAGTATGACATATGATGCTTTACAAATTTATCATCATCGATGACATGTATCACATTTGGTAATTTATTCATTGTGTCAGAGAATTCAACTAAACTTCTAATATTGTAATTCTTCCTATATGTAAAGCATGGGACAGAGACAAGTTTAGATTTCAAAGTAAATCAAGTACCGATTCATACATATAACAGCACTCACTGAACTCATGTTCAATTAAAGTGTTAAAACCACAGCAGTATTAAAGCAATTTCTGCAGCTAGAACTCTGCATTTATTGTAAAGGATGATATAAAACTGCTGGAAGTTTTTGTGTCTCAATTGACTCATTTCTTCTTTCATGGTTATAATGAATTCTTTGGAAAATTTCCAGTTGCGAAACATTTGGCACACTTTTTTTAACTCAGTAGTAAAAATACAATCATCAGAAGTAAGTTTCTAAGAATGAACTATCTGCCTCTTAACAATGTTATGCTCCTGTTATTATAATACTAATAATTATTGAAAAATGTAGATTTTCTATAAATCATATAGTGAAACTTATTTTATTTATTTTATTTTATTTATATTTGTTGACCGGGAGTGTCCGACTGGACGTAGGTCGATTTTCAGCGGAGGCTTGGGAAGAAAAGCTCCACAGTTAAAATAAACAGACAGTAGTTACATTGGATTACATAGCGATTAACAATTTACATAGCAATTACTTACAACATATTAACAGATGAAGAACATAGTACATCAGTAGACAACAAGAATCTTTATCTGTGAAGTACATAACAGACATTAACAAATGTTAAAATAAGAAGTTCCTGCTGTATAAGTACTAGGCTTATGAGCATCTGAGCTTGCTATAATCAAGGTAGTTAGTGGAGTGGAAAGAAAGGTAGTGGTTGGATGGGGTGGGTGATATTAGAGTGGGAGTTGCAAGGGCATAGCCAGCATGTTTTTAGGTGTGCTTTTAGTAAAGTTTTGAAGTGGGTGCATGATGGTATGGAGGTAATTGTGGGTGGGAGGGAGCTCTATAATTTGGCTATGGTGCAAGAGAATAGTGCTTCATCAGCAGAGTCATTGGCTTTAGTGATCTGCAAGTGAATTTTGTTGCTGGATCTTAGTGGTCTGGTGGTGCGATAGGGTTGGAGTAGATTCTGGAGGGATGGGACATTCAGTGGATGGTTTACTAGTTTATGAGCGAGTGAGAGTTGATACCATTGAAGGAGGTGAGGGAGTTCAAGCCAGCCCAGTTCAGCAAGTGAGAGACAGTGAAACTATGAAACTATGAAACTTCAAATTGGCAGTGCCCTTATATAAGTTCACATTCAACTAATAGTGTAATCTCAACCCTTAAAATGATATAATCTTACTTTTAATATCTACAACATTTACTCCAAGACCACCAAGTACTGGAGAGCCCACATTCTGCCTCTCATTAGTCATCCTGGGATTAGTACTTCTGTTTTGCTGCTGGTGAGAGAAGAAGCATAAAGACTGCTAATCACTGGAAAGCCTAACTGCTTCATAGGTGCCAGCGTGGAATTTATGCATATTGTTTGCTCCTGGTGAGAGAAGAAGCAGAGTGCATTGATCCCTGACTGTTTTTGATCAGGCAATGAGTGTCTGTGTTTGACCTTCCTGATTGATCTGGTTGCTATTCAAGGCATCTACTAGGAAAAGGCTGCAACTAGCCTACAGACCCTTGCATCATCTGGGACAAGACTGTGGATCACCAAAGAACCTGTGGCCTGCTTCGCATCTTAGGAATGGTGGTACTGTGTTATTCCTGGAGAAGAAGCAAAGGAGCACTGTATCCCACTAGTGTGAAGTTGTGCTGAGACCAGCATTAGTAGTAGCCAAGCAGTAGCCATTCAGGCACCTCCCCTCTTTTCATCATTCTTGACAATCTAATTCTGTCTTTTCAGTGAATACTGCTTGATTTCCTGTTATCTAACCCAACTTTAGAATATCTGCCTAAATACTTCATGCATAAATCATCAGGGTCTACTTATTTTTTCTCCTCAAGTGTTAGGCAGTGTTCTGCATAGAAGCAGACACCTTAAGTAGACATTTTTCTGTAAAAGCACCTTTGAAATTTCACCACTAATTAGTTGAACATTGGAAAACTAGTTTGTCGAGACAAGCACTGCCCTCAGAGTTGCAAACTGGATACTCCTGACATTGCTTTAAATTCTCACTCCACCTGTCTAATCAATAAAAAAAAGGTTCTGTTGCCATGGATATACACTTTCCCACTGTCTCTGCTACCAGTTTGATGGATGTAGGCATCCTGAGGCAATGTAAAAATTGCCTCACGTTTGCTGACAACCTGTTAACTATCAAACAAACTGATATGGTATGTGACAGATGTATTTGCATAATGTCACTGGAGGCAAAGTATCACATAAACGCACTCCTAATGTCAATTAGGTTGTCAGCAGTATACATGCTGCACCCATCACACAGAATTCAAACCAGGCAAATAAACCTAATATGTGGAGACACTTAAATGTAACCTTCCTTTAACAACACAGACCTCCTAGGTGAAGTACACATAATACCCTCAGCAGCCCTGAATGCACACTTTCAAAACAACACCTATGTCAACATATACATCCACATCTCAAGGAGCCTCTACTTCTAATCCCATAAGGCAAGCCACCACACAATCCGATATTCTGGTCATTGGAGACTCCATTGCGAGACACACTGATGTCACTCTCACCAGGCTGAGAGGAAGTTATGGTCAGTTACTTAATAGGGGCTAGGATACACCACATTGTACACACACTCAGGTCATTGGATCACAAGTACCAGTGTGACAGTCATAGTCCATGTAGGTGTAAATGACCTGAGACATTCAACCCATAGACTATATGAAAAGAGGCATCATGGAGCTTTTGGAATATGTGTCCCAGGATGGCATGCCACAGTATGAACAAAGGATGAATGACTTTAATAACTGGCTTAGTTCTGGTGTCATTCTAAGGGGAAGCAATATTTGTCAGAATGGAAGGAGGGGGTCATCAAACCATGCAGCTTTGCCAGGGATGGTCTGCACCTGTCCCCTCTAGGCTTTTGAATATTAACTAAAATATTGTCCTCCCCCCATAGTGCCTTTTTTAGGCAATGCCAAACTGAAAGTACTTCCGACATAGCAAATCAAAACCAAGAAAATCTAAAGGTGTTACTGGTCAATGCTAGGAGTCTACACAAAAAACTCCACTCTCTAGAAGCCCTCTTTACCCTTGAGAATGCTGACATTTGTGCGGTCAATGAGACATGGTTTAAAGCCTCAAAGACTATATCGACAGTACAAGATTATAATGCCTTCCACACATTTAGAGCAGCTACTACACAGACAGGGACTAAAGGTGGAGGTGTTTCGATTTACAACGAAAATAAATTTATCTCAAGGCTGGTCAAACATGACAATGCACTTGAGCTTCTCCATGTTCAAATCACCATAGGCAAAATCTGATGCCACTTCCTTGCAAGCTAGAGGTCCCTCTCTATGACCCAGGAAAACCATTACATGTACTTAAACTAATTGGAAACACTTACCATCCAACACAGTAACATATCCATGAACAACTTTAATAACCCCACTATTAACTGGGAATAGGTTCATACATATATACTAGGCTACCTACTGTTGTGGGCCATTTTAAGCCTAGCCAATTTCTGTCAGTGAGAATCAAATCCTGTACCTGTTGCCTGTGAGGTAAACACCTTAACTATTATGCCAACTCCAAACCCAAAATATAAGTAAATATTAGGCTACTTGCCCTTGCAGGTCAATTTCCTTTTCAAAGGTGAGAATGAAACATTGTACTTTATGTGAGGTAAACACCTTAACCCTTATATATAGAAAACAGACAGTCCTCAGGTAACAAAAGGTGCTGGTGGACAACAACACAATGTAGAAAAGAAAACAACAGCACCCAAACACAGCTAAAACCAATAAAATTCGTAGCAGTTTTATTGAAGAGGTAAGCGCTTTCATAGGTTCACTGTGCTTCTGAAACACAGTGAATGTGTGAAAGCGCTTACCTTTACAATAAAACCGCTACGAATTTTATTGGTTTTAGCCATGTTTGGGTGCTGTTGTTTCTTTTCTACCTTAACCCTTATGCCAACACCCAATAACCCCCTGATGTCTAATCATATATGACACCAAACATGCAGGCACAGAGATTCCTGGAGTTTTGTCAACACAAATTCCCTGAACCAAATTGTCAATACACTACCAAGGGGTACAACCATACTGGATCTGGTCCTTCCTAATATAGGAGAGTGCTGCACACCCCTAGTTTAATGTCTAATCTGGCAAGGTCAGACCACAAAATGGTCTCCTTTGAAGTAAAAATAAAAGTCGGAACCCCAACTAACCCAGGAATATTCAGAAACTGCTCTAAGGCTAATTTCCTACTATTAAGTGATAAACTGACAAAATTGCAAGCCCCCATAAACCCAGAGAACACTGCTGCATATGCAGAACTATTCACAGAAACCCTATCCAATCATATTAATAGCTGGACAGAGGCAGCTATACCCACCAAGAAAAAGTACAGAACTAACTCAAAAAACAAGCCACCCAGGTGGAATCACAAAATCAATAGACTATATAATAGAAGGATGAAAATCATGGCAAAAATTAGGAGGTGCAACACCCAACAAGATAAAAACACTCTCATCAAACAAAATAAACAACTCAGAGGACAAATGAAGTCTACCAAATACACATTGGAGGCAAATTTGGCCTCCCAGGTCATGAACAACCACAAGGTAATTTTTAGCTATGTCCACACCCTCAAAGGCAATACACAATTATGTGCAAAGCTCATTCTTAATGTAGTTGCCTATAATGCGACAGAAGATATAGCCCCCTCAACTTTCCCTCAGGAAATGCCATCAAAATATATCTCCCCCTGTTATCGCTGGAGAAAAGGCTCTTAATGCTTTCTCTAAGGCCAAGAACATTGCATCAATTAGCCCAGACAATATTTCAGGATGCCTTCTAAATAGTATGAAACATGACTTATCAGGCCCTCTGGAATTTCTATTCAACTGTAGTCTCCAAACAAGCTTTGTGACTTATGAATAAAGAACAGCAACAGTAATCCCTCTGCACAAAGGTGGGTCCTCTACAGACTCTGGAAACTACAGACCCATAAGTCTCACTAGTCTCACATGCAATGCCATGGAAAGAATTATCATGGACATGATCAATAATGGCATAGAAAACCTCCAGACACTGGAACAAACCCATTCTGGTTTTGTAAAGAGCAGGTCATGCCTAGTTGATCTGGTGGACTTCTTTGAGAAGGTCACCAAAATAATGATTAAGGGCAAAATGGTTTACACTGCCTTGACCTGGCCAAGGCATTTGACACAATACCCTACATGGGCATCATTGATAGACTGAAGAGGTTAGGTGCACATCCTTATGCTAGCTGGCTCACAGACAAGACCCAGGAAGTTAGAACTGGGGAGTCCACCTCTATAAAGAGGCAAGTCACAAGCGGAGTCTCTCAGGGATCATTCCTGGGACCACTCCTTTTTGACAATTACTTTTCTGAAGTTAAGACCAATGTCAATGTCCCCTGGGTGAATAAATTTTCAGATTAGGGGCTATTATTGAATCACCCAGTGATACGAATGATCTCCAGCAAGGGCTAACAGAAACAAATAACTGGTGTCAGAGCCGTGGACTAAAATTAAATGTCAAAAAATGCATCCACCCCTAGCAATTATCATATTGGCAACACACACCTAGAACTGACTCAGTAATCAGGGACATGGGAGCACAGATAGACAGTAGTATAGCCTTTGACCATGATGTGTATACAGTAGTGAGGAAATCATTCTACACTGTACACCTTATAAACAAAGTTATGTCATCTAGATCCTAGCAAGTCATTGTTAAACTGCATTCAGCATTCATCAGACCTATCATTGAGTACGATGTCCCCTTTGGTATTTACCTAACCAGGCATCTCCAACAATTGCAATATCCGCGGAGGTTCCTCTCTAAAAGAATACAGGGCATGAGAAACATGTCTGATGCAGACTGCCTCAAGGCCTTTTCCCTATATTCTGTCTCCGTTAGGCTGTTGAGTGGAGATCAATTCCTGGCATACAATACATTGTCAGACCCCACTTTGATGGAACTCCTGCATATCTGCAAAACAAAATGTTCTAGAAGCTAGTGATAATAGCAAACTAGTTTCTTCCTTATTTCTAGATGTGTTTAAAGCCTTCAACTCAGTCTGTCTCAGCAAACTTCTATTTCAAATGTTCTCACTAGGTCTGTCCCAGCTCACCCTTCTGTGGTTCAAAAGCTACTTGTCCAATAGGTATCACTCAGTAAAATGGCACTCCACACTCTCTCCTTTCCTCCCAGTCACCACCAATGTACCACAAGACTCTATCTTTGGTCTCCTCCTATTTAACATTTTTGTGAACACCCTCTATACATCCACACAAGAAGCCACCCTGATACAATATGCAGATTATTTCACTCTCATTTGCACATCTGACAACATGGTGCACCTCCAAAAAACTATTCAGGAAACTTTAACAGCCACTGAAACATTGTTTTGTAACTCACAACTCATGCTCAACCCAAAAAAGAGCAAACTACTATTTTTTTTCCTCCAAATTGCTCTCTCGTGAAAAAAAATAAATTTAAAGTCCTCTCCCAATAATACAAACACTGAAGTTACTTCTCTTAGCACAATTATTAGGGGTGATAGTGAATGATAATCTTACATTCGACCTGCATATACAAAATTGTATAAGGAAAAACTCATCAAAAACTAGTATGCTTTACAGAGCCAAAAACCTTCTCACCGATGCAACTAAAACAACACTTGCCACTACTTGTCTCCTCACCACACTTCTTTATGGTTCTGCCAAACGTACGAATCTCCAGGCTTCACAAAAGTTAAAACTTGAACAATACTATAACAAACTTGCTAAATTTGCAGCAAATACCACTTTCAGAACCCACCACTATATAGCACTACAAAGTCTAAATTGGTTAGAACAGCCTTATCAACTAACATATACACAACTTCTTACCACCTATAAAATCATCCAGCATCCATCTGCCTATCCAGCACTATAAATCATTCTACACAACTATGTTCCCAGTCAGTCATTGCGATCCAGTAACCAAAAATTCCTGTCTGTCCACAAGCCTATCAAACTTGTTGGGCATCGTCTCTACTTGTACAAGGTTGCTAAGGCCTGGAACACCTTAGCTGACATCAGGTCAATACTCTCCATCCCATCTTTCAAAACCACTCTGAAAGACTTCCTAGCTAAAATCTGGCTCTGTTCTAGTTCAAAACTAGGATAAACCATATCCCTAAATCTGAGCAAGTACCTTTTCATTCCTTATACATCCTTCTTCACTTACTTCCTTATTTCTATCAGATTCTCTTCCATGTCTTTCTCTCTAAATATACCATAAGCCTTTTTTCCCCTCACCTCATATTGCAATTCTTATTTGTCTTAGACGAATCTTACCTTTAATTTCTCTACAAACTCTATAAAATTTCTCTAAACATTAAATGATTGTCATGTAACTTGCATCAATTCTTAATCAGTTTTTTTTATTATGTCTAATCTGTTATAATTATTTAAACTGTATATGTTTTTGTTTTATATTTTGAAGATTGTAAAATTATTATTCCTAAAATGTTTTCTAATAATTTCAAGCTTTGCTCTCCAGGCCTTCACTGAAAATGTGCTTCTACCCTGTTGGACTCTTCTGGTAATCAAATGTCAATAAATAAATTAATAAAATAAACATAATTCCCTGCTAATATTAGCTTCTATGTGAGCTGCCAGACTTACTAAAGAATCATTGGCTTATTTCTATGATTTTAAGACATTTACATGATATATCTGCTCTGTTCTTCTCTTTACACTTTGTCTTATTTTGCAGTTTACATTTTTCTTCTTTTCTATCCCACTCTAGCCCCTCTACCTCCTCTAGCCTTCACTGAAATAGTTAAAATCTAGGTATAAACTAGATATGCCAATGTGCACCTATGATGTGGGAAGTTGTTGCATTGACTACTGATGGTCCTCTGGATTAACAGTCTAGTATTATCATATAAACATATGAACCTACCACCTCAAATTAACCTTGGTATCATGCCAGCAGCATTCTTGTAGCAGGGAAAAACAAAACATCCACCTGTATTAAAATCCTTGAGTTTGGCATTGCTATTGTACCCCCTGTGCTTTATGCCTTGAGCCCTTTGATATGCTCTTTAGCTATCAGCATAACAATTTTGAATCTGTTTTGCAAGTTTGCAAAGTGTACTATCACACTTCTAGATGAGACTTTCTCTTCCTCTGAATTTCCCTTTGCCATGTCCAACAAGACTCCAGAATGCCACCTGTATGGTAATCCAAATAGAGTAAATCCTGATGAAACATGAGTTGGATCTTACAGAACAAATGTCATGGAAACATGAGCCAAGCATCATAGAAAATGATGAAGTCTATATCACATGAGATCACCCATTACCAACAGTTCAAAATATAGATGATAGAAAACCGAATATAGTGGTTCAAGAAAAGAAGACAAAAGTAGCATTAATCATTGAAATCGCCACACCCAGTGACTATAGTGTCTTGCGTACAGAGATACACAAAGTCATAAAATACTAGGATCTGCAGGCAGAGACAAGAGTAATGTGGAAGAAGGATACCCAGACAGTTCCAACAGTAGTAGGAGCGAGTCTTATAAAAAATAATTTACAGTCATACTTAGATATGTTACCAATCCATGTAACCCAGTACGAATTGCAGAAGGAGTCATTACTGGGCACATTGTGGGTACTGTGAAGAGCACTTGTGGATGACATCAAACATTGAAACAATACTAATTCATGAAATTTAATCATACTTTGACTTAGGAATGGGGTCCATTCCTGCTATAGTATTAGAAACCCAAAGATTTGGAGAAATTAAAAAGACAAATGTAAGTCTGTATGAATTGTAGGAGTCATTACTGGGCACATTGTGGGTACTGTGAAGAGCACTTTTGGCTGACATCAAAGACTGGAACAATACTAATTTCATGAACTTTAATAGTACTTTGGCTTAGGAATAGGGTCCATTCCAGTCATGGTATTAGAAAACCAAAAGATTTGGAGAAATTAAAAAAGGTACAAAGCAAAAAAAGTTGCGGGTACTGCAAAGATCACAAGTAGGATTGAAACAATACTAATTTCATGAACTTTAATCATACTTTGACTTAGGAATTTGGTCCATTCCCATCATGGTATTGAAAACGCAAAAGACTTGGAGAAACTAAATAGACAAGAAAGGATATAGAAATATAACTGATTTTAGTTCTTTCTGTCTTGTTCCATTGCTTTCTTTAGCACACACTTCACAGTTTTATTAAAGTGTTTTATTTACCCATTAGTTGATGGCAGTATCCTGACATAAATCTTTTACTTTAAAACACAAGTAACACTGATATGTTCTCCTGGACATAAACTTGGTGTCTTGTTCTATGAATATTTATTTTGGAGCCCTAACCAGGACTGAAGTAGCACCAGCTCTTTGGTTGTTGACTTATTGGCTTTTCACAGGGATATTACTTCAGTAGGTACACCAACATTATCAATGATAACTTGAATGTATTGGTCCCCATTACTGTGTTTTGCCAGTGGACCTAGAAGATCAATGGCTATCTGCTAAACTGGGACCTTGATGACCTCAATAACAGTCAAAATATCAATAGACTTATACATGAACACAGGTTGTGATGTCAGCTTTTGACAATCTATGAAAACTGCACAAAAGGTCTCAATGTCTTATATTGAACTAGGAAAATAAAAATTTACCTAAAATTCTATATTTGGTGTAGTCCATCTTTATGCATGTTACTTAAATCACATTTTCACTGGTACAACATTCCTGTTACTATGTAACTCCCCGGGATTCATGATGCTTGCGCCAGGTGCCGGAGTAGCGTCAGCGATCTGAAGCCAAATATGGCCGCTGAGTGATTCAGGTATGAGCTGTTTCCACGTGCACTACCAGCGTACGCCAGAGCTGCGCAGCTCCTGGCACGTGTATGCTAATTACCCCATGTGCAGCAGTGTAGCATGCAAATGAAGGTATATAGTGATTCATGAAGTGGTGCAGGTGTAGCGTAAGCATGAAGAAATGTAAACCAAAAAAGTTTACATTTTTTCAAACATAAAATCGGAGCCATGAAAGTGGACCAAACGTATGTATTATAATGTTAAGATAGGCCAATGGCTAAATATATATCGAATGGCATAAAAAAACACGCACAACACATAAAAAATAACATTTAATGTCATGGCCACACTAACGCAAAGTAAAACTGCAGTGCATCGGTGCACAAACGGGATCACAATGAAAATATATTTAGATGTCATAAAACTGCAATGTAACACAATTCATGAATTCCCCGTAATAGTCAATGGCACACATGCTACACCACAACCATGGCGTAAGGGTTGCTAAGGGTCTGTGACAGTGTTCTGCATAGTAACTAGGAATTAGTAGTCAATGCCATGCAAATGAGTCAAGTAATACTGAATCACAAACTTCCCGCCGGCATAAGGATGTACCACATGGTGTAGCGGTACAACACCGAGGTGTGGCCTGGAGGTAAACATGACATCAAGAGAGGGGTGTGCTACCATAGCTGTAAGCACATTGGAGCATTGCTAATCCGGGTTGCCTGTTGCTAAGCAAAGCCGCAGGATAGGGGTGTGGAAGTAGCCATAACTTTGCTTAGCTGAGAGCACACATGGTAACCAAAAGTGCATGTGAAAGTGGATGAAAATGTGCTCGAAACCCGGTAAACGGCTGTGCGTGGCGTGCACCACAGCTGAAACAGGAAGGATATGGGAAGACAATAAGGAAATGCTGCAGCATGGAAATTGGAGTACAAATGAGTCATTAACACCTAGGAACTCACAGTGGGCTATTGACAACAGCTAACAAGGCTGCTAGCAGCTACCTGCAGAACAGGAAAGGGGAGGTGCCGTACTGCAAAGAAAAGAGAACTGTCACAGCAGAACAAAGCAAACTTGCAGTAGATCAGCTACATAACACATTTCGCAACACAATCCTGGGTTGTGAAAGTACAAAACAAGAAAGCAGGCAGCTGGATGTATGCCTGACAATGGGAGGAGAATTGGGCTGAAAAGAGAAGTAAAGGGCAATAGATGAATCATGGCAGCCAAGCGTAAGTCAACACCAAAGGCCCCACAATAGCAGTACCTGCTGTAAAATCCATAATTAAGATGCCCTGCAGCTGGAATTGCATATACACACCCAATTACACCAGCATCATCCACTGCACAATAGTATAAGGTGTGAAAGCCCCCCCCACACACACACTTGTGTATTCCCAGACACTCTGCACCATTGGTGTATACAGACAGGGAACTTTTAATATGTACATGTTAGGGGCTGCCATAGCTTTGATTCACCAGCATGTGTTGGAGACTGATGGTGGTGTGGAGGATGATGCTGACAACCATCTCAGGCACCGGAGGAGGAGAAGAGTGTTCAGACCCAGGGTAACCTACCAACGGATACATGATCTGGAGATAGTAGAGCATTACAGGGTGGACAAGGACACCATACAACAACTTGTTGAGCTGTGCCGGCCACGCCTCAGAGCCAGAAGTAACAGAGGGGAACCCATCCCAGTGGACACGAAGGTATATGTAAGCTTGTGAATACTAGCCACAGGTACCTTCCAAAGGCCAACTGGGGATATCATGGGGATCTCACAGGCATCAGCATCCAGGGTATTCCACCAGTTCCTGGATGCCATGTTACCACATGCCGATAAGCACATATACTTCCCCCAAATGCAGAAGGCGTTGGCCAGCAATATGCGTCTCTTCCACCATGTGGCAGACTACTCAGAGGTACTGGGTGCAACAGACTGCATGCACATACACATCAAGACATCACCCGGTGAGCAGGGTAGGCGCTACATAAACCACAAGGGATACCCCTCCATCAACTGCCAGGTCATGTGCAATGCCCAGGGCATTATCATGGATGTGTGTGCTGGCAGCCCTGGAAGCTATCATGACTCCCACATCTGGCATGCCTCACAGCTGTATCAGGTATTTGCCCGGAGGGACATCCCATATGGCCACCTGGTGGGGGATGCTGGCTATGCACTGGAACCGTGGATGATGACTCCCATCAGAAATGCACACACAGCCATGCAAGAACGCCATAATGAAGCACATGCAGAAACCAGGATCATCATAGAGCGCATGTTTGGGATGCTTAAATCACGGTTCCGTTGCGTGGACATATCTGGTGGAGCCTTGCAGTACTCTCCAGGCACGTGTGCTCACATCTTCATAGTATGTGCCATGCTAGACAATATGATCCTGCGGAAACAGCTGCAGGAGCGACAGAATGTGAGGGATTTCATATCATGTAATCAGGGATGTAGTTCCAAATAATGGGGAGTATCCGTGACAGGAATCTTCTCAGATGATTTATGTTACATAGTATACCTTAACCATAGCTTGCATATATAGGTAGTATTACACAGAATAATAAATATTTGGAACATACAACCGCTGAAATGTGCGTTAATCACCCTTGCACTACCAGTGCTTGCTCTGAGACGTAAAATTACCACTGCCAGGATTAGAACACGCAACCATGTACGCAATATTCACAATAACCTACCACTAAGCTACCTGAGATGTACCAATGGCAGTTGTGTATACTGACAAGATAAAACACAAAAGGTAGGAATATGAGCAAATAGGACAAACCGGTATGTACCCAATGAAAGGTGTATGATATATATATATATATATATATATATATATATATATATATATATATATATATATATGTGTGTGTGTGTAGAGAGAGAGAGAGAGAGGGAGAGAGATATATGTCGATATATGGGGATATACATATATATATATATATATATATATATATATATATATATATAGATAGATATATATATAGATATATAGATAGGTTAACAACATCTACATAACCATGGAGGTACATATAAATGGGATACCTACCACATATCGACTGCTTGACATACCGACGCACGTAAACTTGAGGCTTAAAGTCCGAAAGACCACAGTACCGAAACACCAGAAGCGCGAGGTTTAAAATCCCGATGTTAAGGGACATTTAGTCAGTGCTTCTGGTGTTCTGGTTCAGGTAGGTTACTGTGTTTAAGTGTGTTTATGAGGGCTGTAGTTTGTGTATGTGTGTGTTCTGAGTGTGATGTGTGTTCCTGGGGGACTGAAATGTGTGGGTGTGGGTTTGCTTTGTGCGTCTGGTTATGCGATCTAGGAAGGTAAAATATTAAAGTAGGCAGGGTGTGGGGGGCACAGACACCCTCATGGGGGGTGTAGGGGGACTTGCCCATCTGCTCATACATAGTATAGGATGGTTTGTTTGGATGTGGTGGGTAGCAGTGTGTCTGTGTGTGCATGTGTGTGTTCCATGTTTGTGTTACTTTCGCGAGTTACTGTCGCTGTTGGTAATGTGAGTTATGGGAGTCTGGGCCTGGTACTGTGGGCATCGGAATTGTGTGGTTTCGGGAGTCAATAGGTATCCCGTATACAGTGGTTGAAGCGTTCAAATATGAGTATAACATGGACCATAGCAATCACAAATTTGGCCCCGACCAAACTTTATGAACAAAGGATATGGAGAGTATATGCCTATACACTATTACAAATATGTGCTATGGATATGAGCCAATGATAAGGTTACCACCTGTCCCACTTTGCGAGGGACAGTCCCTCTTTGGGCGGTTGTGTCCTGACCAAAAATATTAAACGTGGCAAATGTCCTGAGATTGTAGGACATAATTATGTCCCATATGTAATGTAATAGTTGCATACAGTAGTTCTTTATGTATGTAAAATACCTACATGTTACAAGAAACAGGATAAGCAACTAAAGTGCTACAAGGATAAGCTTATATTTAGGCAAAAAAAGGAAAGTTCTATCCCTTGTAATTACTGTGAGTTTATGTCAGCCTGTAAAATCTGATGTGTGTCCCGAAAATGTCTCACTATGGCCATATGAAAAGGTGGCAACCCTAGCCATAGAGGGTCAATCACCAAAACAACTCCAATGACTGCAAATACCTATGACAGAAATACACAGCTTTCATGTAGCAACACTTTATTACATTCCGATGTATTGCTGAAAGGATTCAAGGACTAACATCACCTACATGCTATACAGGAACCAATTAACGGTGCCTTAATGGATCAGCCTGCAATTACCATAGTATTAGTCCACTAAAGGATAGGTGTTCAAATAGGGAAGGAACCCTCATGCACATATCGATTATGTATAAAAGCAGTTCCTACTCACCTGCGTCTGCTATGTACACCCACCAACATAACCCCCACACCCAAACTAATTACAATACAAACTGTAATAACATCACAAATCATTCACTCACTGTACGACATCTGCAGAAGCCTTAACATACCTTGTCAGAGACGCACTAACATGGCCCTATGTGAAATAGTTGCTGTTATACATGGAACAGCTGCTGATGTCACAGGGTTTGTTTGCATAAATCCTGTTTCAGAGGGTTGTGTGTACACCAGGAAGTGTTACCAATTACTGATTAACAGCACAGTATGATACACATGTACACCAAACCAAGGATGTCTGGTGAGCACACTGTAAACCACCTAACAGTTCATGCATAGCCATACAGCCTTGAGCTGCCCAAACATCCTTGCCAGACTGAAACATCTGTAGAAATATCAGGTACAAACAAACCCTGCATAAGTAGCAGTGTTCTGAAATATAACAGCTGTACTCACATGTAGAACAACATCTTTTAGCCATCACACACAATCCACAGGAGTCATGAAGCTAATATATCTCTGTCTGTCTTCATATAGCTGTTGAAATACATCACAAACAACACATCCAGGCCATCTTCCTCGAAAGTAAGGCAAACGGACAATGCCCAGTTGGAGTACTCAATTATACACCACTGTTGCCATGGTACTGGCTAATGGAGTAGCTGCACAGCTGATGTGCATCTAATTAACTACTTTGGAACACCAATTGGTGGTCAGGATAGCACGTTACCGATATTTAATTAGAACAGGATGGCTTATCACAAATTCAAACCATCTGTATATACCAGCAGAATGTTACAAAGAAGATTGAAACACAAACTGAAAAGGATTGAATTAACAGCCAACGACACCTCAGGTTACTAATAAGGTATGCAGAACACTCAGTATGTCTGTGTATGTAGTACCTGTTCTGTAATATTTAAAGTGCATGGAATCCATATAGTGAAAACAGTTATCTTGTAGTGATGTATTATTGAGCATAGTAATGCTTGTAGTATTTATTTGTGTACTGCTGTAGGTCACAAGGCAAACACTGCATACACCACAAGGGATGCTATATAAGGGCTTTGAACCCAAATATTCCTCACCAGCCGCTGTCAGTGGCAGGGCTGGTCCAACAAGTATGCGCTATAACAGGGGATAGTATATGTTGATATATTGTAACAGTAGGCATATGTATGGGTGTATTACTGAGAATAACATGTCAAAGGTTGGCCCACTGTGCAATTATGATTTGCATTGTGGGATATTGTGCCAGTAACTGTGTAATGTACAGTATTGTAGGCAAATATGTATTACAAGTTACATAGCATTACTGCTATGTTAGGCAAACATTAGTTATGTCTATTGGCATTTACAATACACAATAACAGGATACATATGACTTGTAGTCACAAGACAGTTTATCAGCATGATAGCAAAGTAAAATGGAAGAGCTAGTTAACTATCCATGCACATAAGACATGTAATAAGTGCAAAGGTAGATACTAGGCTATCTGCCCAAGGGTATTTATAAGCCAAGCTAGAGTGTGTTGGCTTTTGCCACCCCCTTAGGTTAGTTCCCTGTGCCTCTGAACAGCAGAGCCATTAGTTCCCTGTGCCTCTCTCCAGCAGAGCCACTGCAGTGATCCCCGGGGTACATGTCTGTCTCCCATCCACCCGTTAAGGTTTCCCTTGAAGAGTGCTAGTGAGGGGCCTTGCCTGATGTACATTGGAATCATGTTCCAAAGCATGGGGAGTCTCCGGGTCAGGAATCTATCCATCCAGCACGTCCTAGTCATCGTTGTGGTTAGGTGTATATCCCTAGAGCATGTGGCTCTCAGGGGCTTCTGTTTAGGTGGAGCATATCCAGCAATACTGGATTGGACATGGGCCTTGTATGTCAAGCAGAGATCACCTGTGAGTATGCAGTATGCAACCGAGTACAGCTGGAGTTTCTTAGGTTGGGCTGCATAGGTCATCTGTTTGAGGTCAGTAATCCTCTTGGTGTGGTACTGTTGTGGTCTTCCAAGCTGTTGCAGTTGTCTTGTAAGGTACATCCCAAATGGGGTGTTGTATCCATTAATGGGTCTAATAAGTCATGAGTAGAGAGGCACAATGGCCTCCTTTGTTCTGGATGCGAACCCATTAGAGATTGGGGGGGCCACGTAGAAGGATATTCTAACCACCTTGTCATTATGGGCATCAAAGGAGAGATTGCTATCTACTGGGGTTCCCAGATCCCTTATTACCTTTTCTGTATGTAGAGGACTAATAGCTATGTGGTAGTCCGCGGGTAATTAGTTATATCCAAAGGGGATGACTATGCACCTTTTGGCATTCAGCTTGAGGCCATGATATTGACACCAGGTATCCGTCGTAGTGCGACCCTTCCAGAGGGTG
Source organism: Protopterus annectens (assembly GCF_019279795.1). NCBI lineage: Eukaryota > Metazoa > Chordata > Ceratodontiformes > Protopteridae > Protopterus > Protopterus annectens. The sequence continues at coordinate 963,050,213 of NC_056737.1, forward strand.
TCTGTATCAGCTGAGGAAACAATTACGGCCCCTAGTTTGCAGTTATCTGCAAACCTTTTCAGCCAAAGCCCTTCTGTGCTTGCCTGTACATCAGAGAATTATATAACAAACATGAGGGGTCCTAGGACTGAGCCCTGGGGGTTGCCACTTGTAATTGGTATACAGTCAGACCTAGGGTATGCAACTCCCACTGTGTGGGTTCTGTCCACTTTGAAAACCATCACATGACGTAGGAGTTAATGTTCTGGTGGATGGGTATGTTGATAATACCAGAATGGAGAATTGTGTTGAAAGCCTTTGAGAGATCTAGGTAGGCTGTGTGGACCTCCTTACCCTCATCTAATGCCTTGGTGACTGTCTCTATCTAAGAAGTCCACCCGGTTTAGGAGGCATGGTCTGCCCCTAACAAATCCAAACTGGGAGGAGTCAAAGGTTTGGAGGTACCCAATGTCTCTGTGACTGAGATCCATGATGATGTGTTCCATAGCCTTGCAGACCAGGCTAGTCAGGCCTATAGGGCAATAGGTCACATGGTCCATTGTGGCGCCACCTTTGTGGAGTGGGATAACTGTTGCTGTGTGCCATTCAGGGGGCACAAAGCCAGATGCAAGGCTATTACTGAACATGGTGTGTAGATGGGGAGCCAGTACATTCTGAAGTTCATGTAAAACGCAGCCTGGGATGTTGTCTGGTCCCATAGATGCTGTGATATTGGCTTTAGAGTGTGCAGCTTTTACCTGCATAGTTGTGATTACAGAGATTCTGAACTCTTCCTGTATAGATATGGGCCTTTCAGGGGTTGAGAGGCCAGAAAGGTAGCACTGAAACTATCTGCCAGGATGTTGGCAATATCAGTTGGTTCTGTAATGTTCATGCTTTTGTGCTGTAACTCAGAGCAGATCTGAGTGTTGACATCAAGATATCTGACATAGCTATAAAATGCTTTGTGGTTTTCATTGGAATTAGTGGTGGTTTTGTTTCCATAGCTAGCTTTGGAGGATCTTATAAGGGATCTCACCTTCTTACTGAGGATGACCAGGGAGCTCTTCCACACACTGGATTGTACTCACTTTTGCAACAATGTCTTCCTTCTATTGTACAGTTTGTTTATGGCAGGGGACCACCAGATTGGCTTCCTTAATTAGGAGTATAGCGTCTTGGTTATGTTTGGGATAGCACGGTCCATGCACACGTGTAAGTGCATATAGAGTGCATTTGTGTAGGATTCAGCAGTTGTAACAGTATTGTCCATCTGCATGGGTGTCATGAAGTTCACCACGCCTGTCTTAAGAAGCATGAAGGTGGCTTTGTAGACATATTATACTGTGGTTCCCTTAATGGGGGGTGGGGGTGGGATGTGGATATCAAGGGTGTTCAGCTTATGGTCAGATCGGACCAACGAGGAGTTGACTTCAGGTGTGGAACTCCGGTCACTCATGTTGGCAATGCCTAGGACTAGGATATTGTTGCCCCTGCTGGGTGTGTGGATAAGTTGATCCAGGGCATTGGTGTTTATGAACTCCAGAAAGCATTGAGCTAATGAGTTGGTACATGAGTAGTTTTCTTAGTTAATGGTGGGGTAGATTCAGTGAGACTATGTGATGAGTGTGGTGTAGTGCGAATGTTTACCTTCTCCACATGAATGTCAGTGTCAGGCTTGGTTGGAGCAAGCTTTACCTCCAGTTTGGCTAGATATGTGCATCTCTCACAGGTTGTAGTGTTGGGTGGTAGGCGTAGAGGGTTGTTTGTGTACATGAGGCAATGTCTACATTGCCTCAAGATGTCCAGATTCATCAGATAGACAGGAGAGAACACTGGCAGCTGACCCTTGGACATGCCTGAATGTAAAACTAATTTTCCCTAGATAAGTGAAGAAAGTGAGTACAAGAGCTATTTTACTCTAAGCAAGTGAGAAGAGTATGTACAAAACCTGTTTACATCTAGGTAATGAGGAAGATTGAGTGCTATAGTAATTAGTAGCTTACGTAGTGCTTACAAGTTCTGAACAAGTGCTGAGCATGAATAAGCAATCCAGATAGGGTCTTGGATAACATAAACACACTGTCCACCCCCCAACAGGTACACAGTCATATATCCATGTACACCACAGAGACCCTGTACCCACAACTATGGTCGTACAAGCTGCACTTAGGCTGCATGGGACCTGTCCACATCCCAGGTTGTATCATACCCATATGGCAAAACAAGTTGCCCTCCACATACACAGTATGTAAAACATACCTTCATGTCAGGCTGTGTACACACTGAATGGTGCACACCAACAGGTATCACAACCCACAAAGGGGGAGACACCACTGATAATGGGAAGTACTGCACTACTACCCTGCTGAGTCTGGTCTGAAAGGCCATGAACCTTGATCACATTATGTGATGTCAGCAGTACAGATGTAGATGACAGTAAGGTTGATTTCACACTGCATATCATAACCTTGCCAGGTCATAGGACATCATCACCCATACTGTGTTCCACCTACACTCTGTATACTAGATGAACATTCCTATGTCACAGGAGTGTTTTCCAATGGGACTGCTGGCAGAACCAACACTACAGAAGGTGTCTGAATAATACATGCACATCACACCAGTGCCAGTTACAGTAAGACAGGGTTAATTAATTATATTCCCCCTCATTGTAGTCCATACCACACAGATAAACAGAAAGCACCTGCCTATTGAAATTTGCGAATGACTATGACCTAGGAGCAATAGCCAACTCAGAGTGTTGTGGACAACATACAGAAGGGGCTTTGTGGGTGAGGTGTGTGTGACATATGGCCACAATCTGACAGCTACATATTGCATTGTCACCCCTATGTTAATAACCCTATACCCATGAGCTACCACCTAGGCAGTGGTCCACATATTTGACACTGTAAATCCAGTGAAACACCAAGTCAGCTGAGCTTCCAAAGGTCTCCTCTGTAGTAAATGGCAGAAATGTAGATAGATAAAAAACACCAGACTGAAGACCACCACGATGCTGAAAAATCTTCTTTATTCAAACAAACAAGATAAGCGCTTTCGCGTACCAAACCCAGTACGCTTCCTCAGATCTACTTTACATTGAAAAAATTCATCACTTATATACAAGAGAAAATATTCAATTAGTGCCAATTAACTTAATAGATATCAATAAAAGATTTAAAGTAACAGAACTACTACAAATGTATTGCAGCATAAATAGGACTACGTATTCAAAAAAGGTTGCTTGCTTGATTCTTTAGAACATGTATATTTAGACAATTCTGATTCTATTCCTTTAAAATATATAAACAGATGCCTATTCAGTTTCATATAAAATGTGTAAAAAACATTAGTATAAAGTATATAGTAAAAAACTAAATAGTGAAAATGTATATAATATAAATAATCGTTTTAGTCAACAAAGAAGTATATGCCTTTTATTTTTAAAAATCTAATATGTATGTAGAGGAAGGCGCCACAAAAACCGTCCTAATAACATATATAAAACAAAACAAAAACAAAAATGCAAACCCAGAATAGATGTTAACAATGTATATAAAAGACACAATAGATTAAAAATAGAAATATTTCTTCTTGAATAACATATAAAAAAAACTTAAAAAATGAATAAATATAAATATGAAGTCATATTTCATATATTAAGGAAAAGTATATATATTTGAGATGAAATAATTACTATAGTAATAAAACTTATAGAATATAAACAGATAAATATTCTGTATATTAATTCAGACACTAATATAAAATATTTTTATATAACGAATATATTAAAAGTCATTATATAGAACAAAATAGTTCAAGTAAGTAATTTCAGTGGGTTGGATGAGGCAAAATCATTATATAAAACACTTAATAAAAAATATAAAATATATATTTTATGTAAAGAACATGACCCAACATATTAGTAAAACATGTAATGAACACTCAAAATAAAAGCCAAAAAGTACTATATAGATCCTAACCAAAAAATGACTGAAACGTCATTTTAAGCTTCGTTTTTTAAGTGTAGACCTGATACTAATGTACTGATTAAGGCCAGGTGGATACTGTGCTTTAAATCGTAGTATCCAAGATAGCTCAACATTTTCTAATTCATTAAATGTATCACCTTTGCGTTTATTAGGTTTGGTGATTTGTAGTATCCTAAACCTAAACCTATGTCCAACATTGTCCTTTATATGTTTGAATAGTGTGTTCTTTACATCATTCTTCTTTATGTCATGTAAGTGATTGTAAATTCTCTCTTTTAATGTTCTTGTTGTCATGCCTATATAAAACGCATCGCAATAGCAACAGTCTGCAAGGTATATCAAATTCGAACTATTGCAAGTGCCTTTAAATTTAGGTCTAAAATAAAGGTCTATTAGAGGGTGTTTAAATTCTTGTTCCTTAGAGATATGAATGCACATGTTACAGGCATTACATGGGTATGTTCCTGTTTTATATAATAAAGACCTCAAAATGACAGGTGGATTATCCTCCCTAAACTTTTCAATACATAACAGCCTTTTTAGATTCTTGCTATTTTTATACACAAACACAGGTCTTTCTCCTAACAATTTTTTAATGTCTGTGTCTGTTTGTAAAATATGCCAGTTCTTTTTAATGATGTTAGTGATATATTTATTATCACTGGTATACCTGGTCTGAAAATTCAAAGCATATTTATTGGATCTCTCATCACAATGTATGGTGTATCGTCCCATGCTGCTCTCATATGGTATTTCCGTTAACTTGAGGGACTGTTTAACTGAATTAATTAATATAGGGTCATAACCTCTATCTATAAACATGTATTCTAAATTAGCTATCTGTGTAGACAGATCTTCAAGGTCACTACATATTTTCTGAACTCTCATGAATTGACTTTTTCTAATATTTCTAAAAACATGTCTCGGATGCATGCTATTAAAAGCTAAAAGCATGTTTTTCCAACACGGTTTCCTGTAGATGGAAGTGTGCAGGAAACCTAAGGCATCTTTTCTGATGGTGATATCGAGAAAATCTATCTTTATGTCAGAATACTCCATAGTGAACCTAAAGAAAGAGGTAGTAGATTCCAAATATTCAATAAATAGTTTAAACTCATCTATAGTCCCCTTCCAAAAAATGAGGACATCGTCGACAAAACGCTTGTAGAGTAACATTTTTTGAAAAAGGGGGTTGTTAAAAAGATATGTGTTTTCCCAATAGTGAACATCCAGGTTCGCGTAAGTATTTGCGCAAGGAGTGCCCATGGCCACTCCCCACTGCTGTAAGAAGAGTTCTTTACCATACATAAAGACATTGTTGTTAAGTACAAGCTGTTAAAGTGCATTAAGAAGGATTTGGTCCTCATTATTAAATAATTTGCTCTCATTAATGAGATATCTAATAGCTTCACTCCCATAGTTGTTCGGAATGGAAGTGAAGAGACTTTTCATGTCCATGGTTATCAACAAACAGTCTCTAGGAAGACCTTTATCAAAATGTGTTAAAATTTCTAGCAACTGATATGAGTCCTTAAGAATGGACGGAATCTTGTTAACTATAGGTCTAAGTTTCTTTTCAATAAAAACAGACATAGTTTCAGTAATCCAGCCTACAACAATGGGACGTAGAGGAGGTGGTAACATATTTTTGTGGACCTTGGGCAAACCTTTTATGTATGGTATCCTGGGTTGCTCAACTAAAAAATAGGAATATAAATCATGATTAATTTGACGACATATTAGAAAATCATAGAGCTCTTGATGTACTTCATATATTAATCTATTTAAATCAGAGTATTCAATTTTTGTGTAGGTAGCTACATCTTTTAGCATGTTCAGCATACTAGTGTGATACATTTCATAGTCCAGCAATACAATCCCTCCCCCCTTATCAGCTGGTTTCACAATCACATTCATATCACGTTGTAATGAATAAATGGTATCCCATTCAGCATGTGAAGTATTATAATATAAATCTCTCTTTGCAGGATTATTAAAAAAATCATAAACATCATTTTCACAGGCTTTTAGGAAACAGTCAACAGCTGGTGGTAGCGTTGACGTAAACGTACTTTTTCTTTTGAAATAAATATCATTGTCTTTTGATTTCTCAAGATGTTTAGCTTTACTAAAACAAGTTTTCAAAGCAATAGAGTGTGAGAATAGTCTCAAGTCAACTAAAAGTTCACTAACATTACTGACCTGGGCCGGTATGTATGTTAAACCCTTGTTAAGAAGAGCCTTGTCAGATGGTGTAAGGGCTCGTCTGGATAAGTTAAAAACCAGGTCATTTAGTCTCTCAGTCGATTCCTGTTGCTCGGATAATCCCCCGAGAATTTTCTTTTTGATCTCCCTCGGCTGCTGGATCTGTCTTGTGACATCTTTCGGAACTTGGAGGGTAGTGGTAAAAAACTTTCCAGGTTCCCTTGTTTTACTTTAGGTTTAGCACCAAGCGTGCTACTATACGATTTCTTCAGTGCTTGCTGATTAGGAGAGGGAGTGTCTTTGGTGCCCTGAGTTATGTCATTCACTGGCGTGGAGCAAGTAACTGTGGTATCAACAATAGGAGTAACAGTTCTTAAAAGGGAAATGCTGGATGGAGGAAGTACAGCACTAGTTTCATTTATCAAAGAGGCATTTGCTTCATTGATACTATTATGACCCATAGGTTCCATTCTGCTGTTACGATATCTTGGCCAAGAGAACACCTGACCATTATGAAAATCCATATTGCCCCTTTGTAATTTCCTCATTTTAACTTGTTGAAGTTTTTCGCTATAGGAAGATATCTGAGTATGTAAAGTATCCAATCTTTGAGAAAACATTTCCCCTTTAAATTTCAAACAATGTCTTTAAGCAATGTATCAGATTTCTGAGAGAGTTCTTTCTCAATGGGTGAGAAATAGTCTATGAGCAATTTAATGTAATTAAACCCCAGATCTAAATTCAGTTGTTGCCATTTCCTTAAAAGTTCTGGGTGATTCTCGCCGTATGCCGGCATACATAGCACTCTCATTCCTCTAGGGATCACTTTGAAGTGCAGGCAGGCTTCAAGGTGACGCCTTTGCCAGCTTAGTCTATATAGTTTATAGAGTGCATTTTCAAGTTCCTTAAAGGCTATATTAAAATCTCTTTGAGTGTCTATGTTAATATTTTCACAAGTGGCAACAGGTAATAAGAAATCCATCTCTAATAGCGGATTATTCTTTGATTCTGTTAAGACATACCATTTCCTTGCCAGAATATGTTTATCTGGCATATAATCCAACTCGGCGTTAGCAGCATCCATAATGTGAAGACAGCTGGGACATAGAACAAACACTATAAATCCGGTGAAACACCAAGTCAGCTGAGCTTCCAAAGGTCTCCTCTGTAGTAAATGGCAGAAATGTAGATAGATAAAAAACACCAGACTGAAGACCACCACGATGCTGAAAAATCTTCTTTATTCAAACAAACCTTGATCACATTATGTGATGTCAGCAGTACAGATGTAGATGACAGTAAGGTTGATTTCACACTGCATATCATAACCTTGCCAGGTCATAGGACATCATCACCCATACTGTGTTCCACCTACACTCTGTATACTAGATGAACATTCCTATGTCACAGGAGTGTTTTCCAATGGGACTGCTGGCAGAACCAACACTACAGAAGGTGTCTGAATAATACATGCACATCACACCAGTGCCAGTTACAGTAAGACAGGGTTAATTAATTATATTCCCCCTCATTGTAGTCCATACCACACAGATAAACAGAAAGCACCTGCCTATTGAAATTTGCGAATGACTATGACCTAGGAGCAATAGCCAACTCAGAGTGTTGTGGACAACATACAGAAGGGGCTTTGTGGGTGAGGTGTGTGTGACATATGGCCACAATCTGACAGCTACATATTGCATTGTCACCCCTATGTTAATAACCCTATACCCATGAGCTACCACCTAGGCAGTGGTCCACATATTTGACACTGTAAATCCAGTGAAACACCAAGTCAGCTGAGCTTCCAAAGGTCTCCTCTGTAGTAAATGGCAGAAATGTAGATAGATAAAAAACACCAGACTGAAGACCACCACGATGCTGAAAAATCTTCTTTATTCAAACAAACAAGATAAGCGCTTTCGCGTACCAAACCCAGTGCTTCCTCAGATCTACTTTACATTGAAAAATTCATCACTTATATACAAGAGAAAATATTCAATTAGTGCCAATTAACTTAATAGATATCAATAAAGATTTAAAGTAACAGAACTACTACAAATGTATTGCAGCATAAATAGGACTACGTATTCAAAAAAGGTTGCTTGCTTGATTCTTTAGAACATGTATATTTAGACAATTCTGATTCTATTCCTTTAAAATATATAAACAGATGCCTATTCAGTTTCATATAAAATGTGTAAAAACATTAGTATAAAGTATATAGTAAAAAACTAAATAGTGAAAATGTATATAATATAAATAATCGTTTTAGTCAACAAAGAAGTATATGCCTTTTATTTTTAAAAATCTAATATGTATGTAGAGGAAGGCGCCACAAAAACCGTCCTAATAACATATATAAAACAAAACAAAAACAAAATGCAAACCCAGAATAGATGTTAACAATGTATATAAAAGACACAATAGATTAAAAATAGAAATATTTCTTCTTGAATAACATATAAAAAAAACTTAAAAAATGAATAAATATAAATATGAAGTCATATTTCATATATTAAGGAAAAGTATATATATTTGAGATGAAATAATTACTATAGTAATAAAACTTATAGAATATAAACAGATAAATATTCTGTATATTAATTCAGACACTAATATAAAATATTTTTATATAACGAATATATTAAAAGTCATTATATAGAACAAAATAGTTCAAGTAAGTAATTTCAGTGGGTTGGATGAGGCAAAATCATTATATAAAACACTTAATAAAAAATATAAAATATATATTTTATGTAAAGAACATGACCCAACATATTAGTAAAACATGTAATGAACACTCAAAATAAAAGCCAAAAAGTACTATATAGATCCTAACCAAAAAATGACTGAAACGTCATTTTAAGCTTCGTTTTTTAAGTGTAGACCTGATACTAATGTACTGATTAAGGCCAGGTGGATACTGTGCTTTAAATCGTAGTATCCAAGATAGCTCAACATTTTCTAATTCATTAAATGTATCACCTTTGCGTTTATTAGGTTTGGTGATTTGTAGTATCCTAAACCTAAACCTATGTCCAACATTGTCCTTTATATGTTTGAATAGTGTGTTCTTTACATCATTCTTCTTTATGTCATGTAAGTGATTGTAAATTCTCTCTTTTAATGTTCTTGTTGTCATGCCTATATAAAACGCATCGCAATAGCAACAGTCTGCAAGGTATATCAAATTCGAACTATTGCAAGTGCCTTTAAATTTAGGTCTAAAATAAAGGTCTATTAGAGGGTGTTTAAATTCTTGTTCCTTAGAGATATGAATGCACATGTTACAGGCATTACATGGGTATGTTCCTGTTTTATATAATAAAGACCTCAAAATGACAGGTGGATTATCCTCCCTAAACTTTTCAATACATAACAGCCTTTTTAGATTCTTGCTATTTTTATACACAAACACAGGTCTTTCTCCTAACAATTTTTTAATGTCTGTGTCTGTTTGTAAAATATGCCAGTTCTTTTTAATGATGTTAGTGATATATTTATTATCACTGGTATACCTGGTCTGAAAATTCAAAGCATATTTATTGGATCTCTCATCACAATGTATGGTGTATCGTCCCATGCTGCTCTCATATGGTATTTCCGTTAACTTGAGGGACTGTTTAACTGAATTAATTAATATAGGGTCATAACCTCTATCTATAAACATGTATTCTAAATTAGCTATCTGTGTAGACAGATCTTCAAGGTCACTACATATTTTCTGAACTCTCATGAATTGACTTTTTCTAATATTTCTAAAAACATGTCTCGGATGCATGCTATTAAAAGCTAAAAGCATGTTTTTCCAACACGGTTTCCTGTAGATGGAAGTGTGCAGGAAACCTAAGGCATCTTTTCTGATGGTGATATCGAGAAAATCTATCTTTATGTCAGAATACTCCATAGTGAACCTAAAGAAAGAGGTAGTAGATTCCAAATATTCAATAAATAGTTTAAACTCATCTATAGTCCCCTTCCAAAAATGAGGACATCGTCGACAAACGCTTGTAGAGTAACATTTTTTGAAAAAGGGGTTGTTAAAAGATATGTGTTTTCCCAATAGTGAACATCCAGGTTCAAGTAAGTATTTGCGCAAGGAGTGCCCATGGCCACTCCCCACTGCTGTAAGAAGAGTTCTTTACCATACATAAAGACATTGTTGTTAAGTACAAGCTGTTAAAGTGCATTAAGAAGGATTTGGTCCTCATTATTAAATAATTTGCTCTCATTAATGAGATATCTAATAGCTTCACTCCCATAGTTGTTCGGAATGGAAGTGAAGAGACTTTTCATGTCCATGGTTATCAACAAACAGTCTCTAGGAAGACCTTTATCAAAATGTGTTAAAATTTCTAGCAACTGATATGAGTCCTTAAGAATGGACGGAATCTTGTTAACTATAGGTCTAAGTTTCTTTTCAATAAAAACAGACATAGTTTCAGTAATCCAGCCTACAACAATGGGACGTAGAGGAGGTGGTAACATATTTTTGTGGACCTTGGGCAAACCTTTTATGTATGGTATCCTGGGTTGCTCAACTAAAAAATAGGAATATAAATCATGATTAATTTGACGACATATTAGAAAATCATAGAGCTCTTGATGTACTTCATATATTAATCTATTTAAATCAGAGTATTCAATTTTTGTGTAGGTAGCTACATCTTTTAGCATGTTCAGCATACTAGTGTGATACATTTCATAGTCCAGCAATACAATCCCTCCCCCCTTATCAGCTGGTTTCACAATCACATTCATATCACGTTGTAATGAATAAATGGTATCCCATTCAGCATGTGAAGTATTATAATATAAATCTCTCTTTGCAGGATTATTAAAAAAATCATAAACATCATTTTCACAGGCTTTTAGGAAACAGTCAACAGCTGGTGGTAGCGTTGACGTAAACGTACTTTTTCTTTTGAAATAAATATCATTGTCTTTTGATTTCTCAAGATGTTTAGCTTTACTAAAACAAGTTTTCAAAGCAATAGAGTGTGAGAATAGTCTCAAGTCAACTAAAAGTTCACTAACATTACTGACCTGGGCCGGTATGTATGTTAAACCCTTGTTAAGAAGAGCCTTGTCAGATGGTGTAAGGGCTCGTCTGGATAAGTTAAAAACCAGGTCATTTAGTCTCTCAGTCGATTCCTGTTGCTCGGATAATCCCCCGAGAATTTTCTTTTTGATCTCCCTCGGCTGCTGGATCTGTCTTGTGACATCTTTCGGAACTTGGAGGGTAGTGGTAAAAAACTTTCCAGGTTCCCTTGTTTTACTTTAGGTTTAGCACCAAGCGTGCTACTATACGATTTCTTCAGTGCTTGCTGATTAGGAGAGGGAGTGTCTTTGGTGCCCTGAGTTATGTCATTCACTGGCGTGGAGCAAGTAACTGTGGTATCAACAATAGGAGTAACAGTTCTTAAAAGGGAAATGCTGGATGGAGGAAGTACAGCACTAGTTTCATTTATCAAAGAGGCATTTGCTTCATTGATACTATTATGACCCATAGGTTCCATTCTGCTGTTACGATATCTTGGCCAAGAGAACACCTGACCATTATGAAAATCCATATTGCCCCTTTGTAATTTCCTCATTTTAACTTGTTGAAGTTTTTCGCTATAGGAAGATATCTGAGTATGTAAAGTATCCAATCTTTGAGAAAACATTTCCCCTTTAAATTTCGAAACAATGTCTTTAAGCAATGTATCAGATTTCTGAGAGAGTTCTTTCTCAATGGGTGAGAAATAGTCTATGAGCAATTTAATGTAATTAAACCCCAGATCTAAATTCAGTTGTTGCCATTTCCTTAAAAGTTCTGGGTGATTCTCGCCGTATGCCGGCATACATAGCACTCTCATTCCTCTAGGGATCACTTTGAAGTGCAGGCAGGCTTCAAGGTGACGCCTTTGCCAGCTTAGTCTATATAGTTTATAGAGTGCATTTTCAAGTTCCTTAAAGGCTATATTAAAATCTCTTTGAGTGTCTATGTTAATATTTTCACAAGTGGCAACAGGTAATAAGAAATCCATCTCTAATAGCGGATTATTCTTTGATTCTGTTAAGACATACCATTTCCTTGCCAGAATATGTTTATCTGGCATATAATCCAACTCGACGTTAGCAGCATCCATAATGTGAAGACAGCTGGGACATAGAACAAACACTATAAATCCGGTGAAACACCAAGTCAGCTGAGCTTCCAAAGGTCTCCTCTGTAGTAAATGGCAGAAATGTAGATAGATAAAAAACACCAGACTGAAGACCACCACGATGCTGAAAAATCTTCTTTATTCAAACAAACCTTGATCACATTATGTGATGTCAGCAGTACAGATGTAGATGACAGTAAGGTTGATTTCACACTGCATATCATAACCTTGCCAGGTCATAGGACATCATCACCCATACTGTGTTCCACCTACACTCTGTATACTAGATGTACATTCCTATGTCACAGGAGTGTTTTCCAATGGGACTGCTGGCAGAACCAACACTACAGAAGGTGTCTGAATAATACATGCACATCACACCAGTGCCAATTACAGTAAAACAGGGTTAATTAATTATATTCCCCCTCATTGTAGTCCATACCACACAGATAAACAGAAGGCACCTGCCTATTGAAATTTGCGAATGACTATGACCTAGGAGCAATAGCCAACTCAGAGTGTTGTGGACAACATACAGAAGGGGCTTTGTGGGTGAGGTGTGTGTGACATATGGCCACAATCTGACAGCTACATATTGCATTGTCACCCCTATGTTAATAACCCTATACCCATGAGCTACCACCTAGGCAGTGGTCAACATATTTGACACTGTGTGTAAGGGATGCAGCTGGGCAGTTGTCTTTCCTGTGATAGCTATGTCACCACACCTGTCAGGTAGTCATACATGGCAACCCTAATCATGACAGGGTGCCATCCATGAATATACAGATCACTGTCCAGCCATACACAACATTCAAGTGACCCATATCAGATCACATATTTCCTTTAATGGGTATTGGTCATGTTCAGATGGCCTACACCAGCCTTCCCATTCCCCATCTCCACTATGTAGCATGATGCATACCCTGAATAAATCCATGTCCAACCCAGTGATGTTGGACATGCTACATGTACACATCCTGATCTCAAACACATACTTTATGGACATCCACCTTCCAAGTACTAGGATCACCACATGCTGGACAGATCCTTGTCCCATACACTTTACATAGTCCTGCAATACTATGCATTCCTGTCCAGCAAAGCTTCACATCACCCACCTCTCAGGCATGGTGTGATGACAGCATGGTAAATGTATCATTAACCCTGTGGATCAGTTATGTGGCACTGCTCCACCTGGCCCCAGAGACCTGCCTGTCGGCTACAGCCAGGTAACCTTTCATCCTAGATTCATACATGGCCCAGGGCATATAACCTACTATTAGACTTTGACTGTACATGCTATAGTTGATATCCACCCCTGCAAATACCATCTGTTTAGCCAGTGTCCCATGTGTATCACTTGTGCAACACAGGTGATACATGGCAGGATGTTGAATTGCTGTACAGTGCCATGTAGATGTATATGGCAGAACACATACATGTAAAACCTTCCATGAGCAAGTCTGCAGGGTCACAGGTCATGTCCGTTAAGGCAGTGTAAGTCTTTATACGTGACATATACACAGCATCACGGTCGACTGCATTAATGTGGACACATCCAGTCATGTGCTGATAGGTAGGAACACTAGTACAGGCAAACAGACATGCCCACATCAAGACAGCATCCACATGGAGTATGAGCAATGTAATCAGGTGACACACACACATATATGGTGATAATATCCACTCACTATTGAATGTCACATGTGTGTGACACAAACATGTCAGTGGTGTCAGTGTCATGTACATTTGCAAAGACAACTATTTAATCGTAATAAATGCGATACACATGTATGTTCAGCAGTAGCTCTGTATGTCTCTGTGAGTTACTGTGACCTGTCTCCATCATTATGTCTTCCAGGTATGCCTCGTGCAAGGCTACACCCTTATTCCCACTTGGAGGATGAGGCCCTCATCCCATACACACATGACGATCATGATATCCTGTTCAGCCATGTGCCACAGGATGCACAGCAGCGGGATGCCCTGTGGATGGAACTTTGCAGGAGGGTTAATGATGTGGGTGGCCACAACCGCACATACCAGCAGGTGCGCAGGCACTGTATAGACCTCATTAGATGGGCAAAACAGTGTGTGAATGCAATCACCAGGGAACAAGGTGCAACAGGTGGTGGACCACCAACCCAGTCCCCACTCACATGTACCGAGGAGCTACCAGCCAACATGGGGACACCTGCAGAACAACATTCACAAGCCTTAGCCGATATTGTGGAAGTGGGTGTCTCTCAACCACTGAGCCTGGTGTTGCTTGGTAAGTCACTACTGCACCTATAACAGCTATATTCCATATAGTCGCATGTGTCACTGTACAATATGTAATGTAACATCATATGCAAGGCATGTATTCACACATGCTGCATACTATAGTATGCTACTCTGTGTATGCACACATGTGCATACACCATAGTATAGTCTAATGTACTGGTGTATGTGTTAACATGTACAATGCACCCTGTAGCTATCATACAGGCATGGATAATGCTCATACTGCTGTGTTACCCCTATTTAGGTACCTCTGGCATTCAGCTGCGACAGCAGTCCATTGCAGGTGATACTGTTATTATTTATCAGGCATCATAATGTACAGATCTATCTGCTATGTGGCCATTTACCACATGTGCACATAATGTATGGTCCTGTCACAATATACAGGTCGGACCTGCAATGCATCACAATGGCTACCCATGTGCAACACTTGCAAACTATGTGAATCACCGACATGAATCCTCACAAACTGTCATTGCCAAATGTGTGGACAGCTGTGCATACAATGGTGTAGGTGCTGTTTACTGTAGGGACATGTACTACAGATCAGAACTACACATGTGGGGAATACAAACAGTACTACACAGTGAGCTGGAGTATGGCCAGCCCACAGGATTCACTGGTGTGGATCATAGCTCTGCTATGAATGTCACACAATGTGATGGGCTATCTTGCCATGCCCATGACATCTAGTGGCCTGGCTGCAACACTGCCCAACTATCCTGAAAAACATATCCCACACACTAAACATACCACCCTTTGTGTGCATAACACTGTTGTCAGTGGAGCATATGACATATATGGGTGTATGTCATATGGTACAACACAGATATGTGAAATAGATGCCTGTCACAATAATTTGGCCAACACATGTAGACACATGGCCATGGAGGATGGCCAGAGACATGAAGCAACACACACAGTAGACGTGATGTACTTGCGTGTACACCCTGTCGTAGAATGGCTACACATGGTCCAACTATGGCCTGTGTGTAATGGTTATATTGCGGATGTGAAACACTAGACATCCTACAGGCATGTGCACATCTTGTGTAGGTGTGACATCAATCCACCACATAAGATGTGTTGAACATCTTGAGTGTGTCACGACATGACAGCAGTCACCTGTACAGTATCCACATCATCCCACAGATACAGTACATTCCCCTTGCTGGTGATAGACATCAATGTCATACTAGCTCCTCGCATGTTGTGTGTGTGTGTGTGTGTGTGTGTGTGTGTGTGTGTGTGTGTGTGTGTGTGTGTGTGTGTGTGTGTTTGTGTGGTACACAGATGTCATGTGGGACATGGTGTACAGACATGTTCACCATGTCTGGCCATAGTTGCCAGGCATCAGCAATATGGTTGCAGATGTGCAGGGATGTGATCCGTATGCCCTTCAGTGACCTGTGTCACACATTCCACATCATGGTTTAGTGTGTATACACCTCAGTGACGTGGGTCACATTCCACAGTATATATGTATTGTATCTGAACACAGTCATGGCTATGAACTGTGTCTGTAACTCACACTGTGTAGCAATAGAGATGCCTCATGATTCCCTGCAATGGCCATGCACATCAGCTAAATGTGCAGTACATATGTAGGGCGGACAAACAACACTGCATTGGGGCACCATTACCCCACTGTATATTTGACAGGACACCATTGTGTTAAACCTGTATGCATGTCATTGCACACATCAGCAGATCACATGTCATACTGCATGTGATTGTCAAGGTCATATGCCACACATCAGGCAGGTGTACTGTTAACCTGTGTTGGTCTACATGGTGCAACACAGGGATGTATGCTAACTACTACTATGACTGTGTAATTTGCATGCCTTCTGCTATGACACATGAATATTGTTGTGTGCAACCCAGGGATGTATGATAACTACCACTATTATTGTCTGAGCTGCATGCCATCTGCCGTATCACATGCATGTTGCATGCCTTCTGTCATATCACATGCATGTTGGGTGCCATAGCATATGTGTGTGTGTGTGTGTGTGTGTGTGTGTGTGTGTGTGTGTGTGTGTGTGTGTGTGTCTGTGTCTATTGTATAGATTGTAATGTACAGTTCTTGTCTGCCCCTCACAGGTGATGTAGGTGTGTTGCCCTCCTGTGGTCCAACTGATGTTAGTGTCCCCACAGACTCTAGCAGTGATGATGAACGTATGATTGAGGCACAGGCAGGGTTGTCAGGGGCTGAATCTTCCCCATTGGTTGTCATTCAACCTATATCCCCCTCATTCCCGCACACAGATCCCATGCCTATACATACCCCATCACCAGTGGCCATAGAGGAAGGACAGTTGGCGTGTGGTAGCTTGGAACAGGAAAGTGTGGGGGCTATGGAAGGTGTGACTGCACACCATGGTGTCAGCCAACTGACTGGTGATGCCCCACACAGGCATGTGGCCAGTACTGCTTGAAAGAGGACCTCTGGCCAACATGCCCCTGCAAGACAGAGCATAACAGTTGGTGTCACCAGACACATGTTTCAGGCTGTAATGGAGGCACAGGCACGTGCTGAATGGCACAACAGATAAGATCAAAGGCTTCAGAGGGCTGCTGTCCATTCTTTAAACAACATCCAGGCAATGGTAAATGCTCAACAGCAGATTGTGGAAGCTTTGGATAGATGGTTGGGTGACATGCCCGACTGAAAGAACTCCAGCTCTATTCAGTCGCTTACCGCTTGCTCAGAGGTGACCTTTGCCTAACATACAAGGCCATGTCAAACCCAGATTTGATGAATATGCTTCACCTCAAAAAATCTAGATCCGTCAGAGCCACAAGGGCGGGAGACTTAAACCTCGACACGGCTATTAATAGGACGCTGGAGGATAGATTCATCACCCAAAGACTCCCTATGCTGTGGAATAAAATCCCGGTATATGTGAGGCAGAGCACCTCGCTGGCCTTGTTCAAGAGAAATCTTGACCAATGGATGGGAGATCGCAGATATACCCCAGGGATTACCTCAGTGTCACTGCTCAACAGAGGCACAGCAAAATAATGGGTATAGTTCCCCATACTAAAGGGGTGGCGTAAGCCACAAAACTATGGGCTAGGCTTGTAAATGCCCTCGGGCAGATAGCCTAGTATGAACCTATGAACCTATGAACCTATGGTTGGAGTCCTTGACTGTGGCATGACAATCAGCGAGTGTGAGTTGTTTGTATTGGAACATCTGGTAGGAATGAGTCATCGGGCACGTGGACATAGGCCTGCTACATCACCTGTTTCAGGTCTACGTGAATGAGCTACCTCACATGTCCACTACCATAGCGGGGGTAGCAGCAGCAATGTAGCTGGTGCTGTGCTGTCCACACCAAGACACAGCAGGCCACGTGCCCTAGATGTTCCCAACAGGGATACAGTTCCAGTGGACAAGTGTCATCAGACAGTACCCAGTCTGCACCTCTGCCTGGTAGTGCCTGTGCAACCACTGGCAGGCACAGGTCACATGTCCATGGCTGGCCACCGTGAACTGTTTAACCTGGCAAGTACAGTCTGCAGCTGTCAATAATACCCCTGTGTAGGCCAGACACATGCCAGAACTGTGTGCAAACATACATGCACAAACCGGAAACATATGTAGCGCACCACAACACACACATGCATAACATCCACACACGCCCAATTAGATCAAAGGCCCTAACCCACACACATAATGTCATCCAATGGTGCAGCCTAGGCCTTTGGCAAACATTATCACCCTGTGCATATGATGATGCCTGTGCCGCATCCCTGACATCCACACCATCGGAGCAGGGACGTGCTCATATGGTCTGATGCACAGGGTGAACAGACTAGGAAGATAAGTGCAGTTTACAATTGTTAAATACTGTTGACAGGCAGCAGACATACCATGTACTACAGGTGTACAATGCATTTCTTACTGTTAACAGTATGTGTCTTGTGTAACAACAGTAACTGCATGTTAGTCATGATGTTCTGCTTTCCTCCTTCAGGTCTAATTGCATGTGCCATTGGATGTCAGTTTTTGCAGTTAGTGTCCCATATGTCAATGTGGACTACTCACAGGTATGTATGAATATACCAGCATGCACCGTGCAGCTGCCATATAACAGTGAGAATGTCCCACTTTCCAAACATGTCTACTGATCCAAGAGCATGATAGCTGTGTATTAAGCTACTGTGGCTACAGCCGTGACATCCATACTGGGTGACATCACAGGTACAGTTACATGGAGTGGTGAGGTAAGAGAGTGGTCTAGCTGCTTACAAGGGTAGAGGCCAGTGGGAAGTGTGATGCCTCATTGGGAAGCAGTAATACACATTCCCATGACAGGATGCCAACACACAACTGCACCCACATACTCAGGTATTGACACACATGTATTCAGTGACACAGTAAAACACCCACACACTCACGTATTCACCAACACAGTAACACACACTCACATACAGTTGCTACTGTTGAGGTGGGGACCCCTGCCTATGTGCAAATCATCATTACAGTACTGTGCACCAACATGATGTGCCACAGAGAATACACATGTACATGTAGTCAGTATGGCCTAAGATCGGGGACATCAACACTGATAATAGATTGCATCACCTAGATGGGGAGAGGGGTCTTATCAGTTCAGTATGGTAACATACATCCTCACTCCAGGGACCAGACAGCCATACATACACACACAGATACACACACTGTGGCATTCACTATTGAATACACCTATGTCACGCACATATAGATACCTCACATGTGTGAGTTACACACACCTGCCTATGTCCTACTTTCTACATTGCAGTCTGTACAGATGTGTAAACAAGTGTACAGGAGAGTGAGTAACAATTGAGATGTATTTCCCACCATACGTGACATATATGGACACACACACACAACCACACATGCCAGTACTGTGAATCAAACACCTGCCTAGCTCATGATATGTATGACAGACTTACAACAGTATTGCACTCGGTACAAAGTGTACTGATGCTTCCTTTGGCAACAGTGCTGATATATGCACATGGGACATCTTAACTGTTACAGGTGTCAAGTGATTTACCTTTGGTGTCACCCAGACCGCTGTCTATGTTGTGTGTTTTGTCCTTCAATTAACAAAACCATTGCTTACTAGTTACAAAGGTTATTGTAGGACCACTTGTGACACACCTGTGAGCTGTCCTCAGCAAACATCCATCTGCAAAGATGCCCCACCACTTAGTTATGTCCACACATCTGTCCATACCTGAGGTTCATCTTTCTGTACATTCAGCATATCACCATATACAGTTGCCAATGTTGAAGCTGCATTGCAACTGCATGATATACTAAGATACACGTCACCTGCATATATCAGCAATTGCACATGCATGGTATCTGAATGCACACCACTACATGTACATGTGTATAGGTCCTACAATCCTGTCATCTGGGCATGTTTGTAGGCATTGCAATTGGTGGACATGCATAATGACATACATGACACATGGACTATTGTATGATATGATAGGTGTAATGGGTGACCGGTACAGACGGGATGTTACCTATGTCAGCATTGATATCACACCTTATGTACTGTTAGCATTCAGCAGCCATGGACCTACATTCCAAGTGCATGTGTGTAATGGCTGTAGCCACCTGTCTGCACAAAGGACAACAACAGCTATGCTATTTACATGTATGTTTTTTGTGTGTGTGTGTGTGTGTGTGTGTGTGTGTGTGTGTGTGTGTGTGTGTGTGTGTGTGTTTGTGTGTGTGTGGCATGGACATATCCAGGGCAGGTACATGTATGTCATATCCAAACATGAGGGTGTGTACTGGTGTACAGCAACAGTCATCTGCTAATGCTGTAAATAACCGAAGGCCCCTGGTTTGTGTACAGCTGACCTGATTACAGACAGTGGTATCACTGCATTGCATAACACATAATGCAACTGTGTCAGTACATGGGTACTCTCTACAGTTGATGTACAGCTTGGTACAGTCCACTGGTCAAGGGTCACATGCTGATGTACTCTTATATGTCCTACAACATGTATGGATGTGTGTTGGTGGTCCAAGGGCATGGTGGTGTCTGAGGTTAACATCCTAGAATGCAACATTTGACACTGTGTCCTGCACCTGACTCATCTGTTATGCCTTTCGTGAGGGTACCGGTCAGTACATATGAGTGGCCTCTATGTATGTGGGGACACCACCACCTGGAGCAGTCCATACCTGTGTTATGGCCCACGTCTAGTTCTATTGTGCACTACAAAGCCTTCAGCCAGGTGTTCCTCACTGCACAGATGTCAGTACTCCCCATTGTTGGATCTAGAGTGAGCAGCTGTGATTATGGATGCTACACGTCTAGCACTGGTTAGCATGAGCATACAATGCAGTTGCCCTCTAGGTGTCAGGGTGTTATCCTGTGTTTAGGACATTTGCCTTGGAGTGGCAATATATGGGCAGATGCGACTTGGGTATTATCCCCACTACCTTGAATCATGGATGCATGTGATATGTGTCAAAGGCCTGTCTACTGTCAATCATGTCATGCCAGCATGACAAACACTAGACAACCTCGTACTTACAGCAGGACATTGGCTCATTGTGTTGGTGAAGTAGTTGGCACTCCTAGCAAGGCTCATTGTGTTAGTCAAGCAGTTTCCACTCCTAGCAAGACAACACTACGAGTGGTGGTATTGTGCTTGGTATAGGATGGTACATCTAAGATGATGGACAGCAGCAGATGTGTAAATGACTGGTGTCAGATATATGTAGAGCAGCATTCCTGCTAACAATGACAACTACTAACACCAGAGCCCATTACAATGTTTCTTTACATCTAACTGTAATAGCATGGCCACTGTGGCCTTCCGTGTTTAGAATCAGAGTGCATTCCAGACAGCCCTGTGCTACTAAGTGTATGAGCATGCCCAGTATAACCTTGTGTAGATGGACACATAGTGCATTCTGAACAGCCCTGTGCTACTAAGTGTGTGAGCATGCCCAGTGACACCTTGTGTCGGTTATGTGCCTCTGTGTATGGGCATCGCCAATGTAACCCTGTATAGTGATAGTAGTCATCCATTCCACAGATGGGCATACTCCAGGTCAGGATGGATTTCTACTTTAAACACATAGATTCACAGGTATGTTAATTTGTAATCCAAAATGGTATGGAAATACTGGAAAGTCTTTTGGCAAAAACACAGTTTTATTGGTCCAACTCACAAAACGCTAGCAAAATGAACTGGAACAAGTATAAAAATAACATCCACGTAAAGCAATCACATTAACGCTGTTCTCCCCATACGTTTTCGTCCTGTTACAGACTTCATCATGATGTCACCCACCTACAAATACACCTCTGGAAGTGCTGTGTCCCAGTAATCTCAGTAGCGCATTCTGTACCTGCATAATGCTGTAGTGTAATAAAGTAGTTAGGTCAGTATTCCAATCTCAGGTTTGCCCAGTGTGTGTTTGTCCTCATCTGCATGAGGACTGAATAATGCTTTTAGACTGCTCACACTCCATACATTTCTTATACCCACCTTTGGCAAGGCTGATGATGTCACCCACCTACAAATACACCTCTGGGAGTGCTGTGTCCCCGTAATCTTGGTAGCGCATTCTATAACTGCGTAATGCTGTAGTGTAATAAAGTAATTAAGTCAGTGTTCTAATCCCAGGCTTGCCAAGTGCATGTGTGTTTGTCTGCCTCAAGACTGAATAATGCTTTTAGACTGCTCACACTCCATACAATTCTTATACCCACCTTTGGCAAGGCTGATGATGTCACCCACCTACAAATACACCTCTGGGAGTGCTGTGTCTTAGTAATCTCGGTAGCATGTTTTGTAACTGTGTAATGCTGTAGTGTAATAAAGTCGTTAGGTCGGTGTTCTTATCCCAGGCTTGCCAAGTGTGTGTGTGTGTGTGTGTGTTTGTCCCCATATGCCTGAGGACTGAATAATGCCTTTAGACTGCCCACACTCCATACAATTCTTATACCCACCTTTGGCAAGGCTGATGATGTCATCCACCTACAAATACACCTCTGGGAGTGCTGCCTTCCAGTAATCTTGGTAGCGTGTTCTGTAACTGTGTAATGCTGTAGTGTAATAAAGTAGTTAGGTCGGTGTTCTTTTCCCAGGCTTGCCAAGTGTGTGTTTGTCCCCATCTGCCTGAGGACTGAATAATGCTTTTAGACTGCTCACACTCCATACCATTCCTGTAACTGTGTAATGCTGTAGTGTGCTAAAGTACTTAGATCAGTGTTCTAATCCCAGATATGCCAAGTGTGTGTGTATCTCCCTGCGTGAGACAAGTACAGTGCTTTGTAGAGTATGCACTCTCTGTACAAATCACATGACCACCTTTGTCATTCCTGCTGTTGTCACCCACCTAGGGATACACCTGTAGGCATGCTGCAACCCAGTATTCACCATAGCGCATTCCCTAAAAGCATATTGCTGCAGTGTGATACAGTAGGTAGGGGTTTGTATACAGGACATTGCAAGTGTGTGTTTGTCTGTCAGAGCCTGTGTAGAGGTGGCTGTGAGTGTCTTATCACTGGACATGTTGGGGAGCGGATTTTGTAGTTTTCCTATATGGTGTCCGTCTTATGACACATTGGCCACCTCACGAGGAGTACAGCTGTCAGTCAGCCATGGGACTGTGTTGACAAGCCATACCCCTACATCTAGCAAACAGCCTGGTGAACAAAGTATGCAACCCTACTAGTGCCCGGTATATGTCCCGCACCAATGTGCCATGCACAAACAAAGTTGCCTAGGATATCCCGCTATGTTGCTAGTACCATGCACATTGATGACAGATAGTAGGCATGGTAAGAATGCAGTTGCCTGCAGAGGACATGGTACCCTGTACAGTGGTACAATAGGCACATATTTGCAGATATTGTGCCTTCACTATGTTCCACACTGGATTCCTGCAACATATGTGGTGCCATCAAATGTGATCCACAGAGGCCATACAATGCTGTACGCATGTGCTCTGTATGGACCCATGCCACTGACACCATGGAATACCTGTATCATACTATCAATGCAGGTGCAGGGTCAACCTGTTCACTAAAAGCAGGTTTCGCCACACCAGGCCAGTATTGGCATATCGGGGGATAACAGGCTGTGTACACAATATGTGCCTGCCAAACCAGGTACACCTGTACATGTCACTTTACAGTATTGTGGGACATGCACATCCCAGGCAATGTCCATGTAAAGGACTATCAAACACAGACATGGCATGTATTGCAAAACTATGGCCATACATATTGGTAACCAGGATGTCTGTGTGGGACATTGCAGACACTACACTCCTGCACTGCACACCATTGGCGGGTGACGCGATGCCAAGGATTACCCCTCACCCAGCCTTGTACAGCCATCTTGCACAGCCAACCACTGCACACCCATGAAGCAATGCATATATGCATGCCAGTACTGGCACCTTGTGTCTGCGTGTGGGTTTTGATGCTCCCAACCACAGTCACTCCCAGTATAACCCTCGTTGGCATACCAAAAGATGTCAAACACTTTTACATGCCCTAGCCCATAGAAGCTCCAGATATCCCCTGTGGTGCATGTAGTCCTGCGCATTACTGCAGTGTGGCAAACTAAGTAGTTAGGTTGTGTATTTGTGGCCCTGGCAAAGAGTGACAATGCGTGTCGATTAGAGAGTGTGGTTGTGGTGACAATGGAATCCGTTCATGCGGACAGCCATGTGTGCCACACCTAATGTATGTCTGCTATATCTCTGTTGCAGATGTCACTCGCCTACACACATATATGTTCTTACAGCATAGCAACATGTCACCTTTGTGGCACATGTTGTAATGTCATGCACATGTAATAGTAATGAGTAGTCAGTCAGGGGTTTGACCCCTCTACTGTTAGGCGTGTGGCATACGATGCTTAGGGTTAATTCTCCAGGCCCTTCCCTGGTGTACTTTGCCTATCCCACCCACACACTCTCTGGTGGATGTGAAGGAGTACACCTGCTCAGCAGCAGCATGTGTATTGTAAGTGATGGATATGGTCAGGTGATGGCCTCTGCACCTATTGCAGTCCTCCTCTAGCTGATTGCATGTGGAACAGCTGTGATGGTGTTTCCATAGCCATTCGCATGATAAACACAGTACACTATCTAGGGAAAACATGTTGGTATTTGGCCATGACAGTCGCTGTGAGTGGTACCTGGATTTGGTGTTCTGACACAGCATCACAGATGATATCTGGATGTACCTCAAACATTATACACAGTGGGAAATAGCCTAGATTCAGGAGATTGATGTGCCACACATGACTACAGCATGTAAGTGTAGCTATGCTGCATTGAAACTACTGCCTGTTTAACATGTGTGTGGTCATGGCTATTCTGCATGTTTTAATACAGACATGACAGTACTCTGTTCGTGAGGGACCCCCATCTGTAGGGCCATCTGTGAACTGGTCAGTGTGTGCAACCATTTGTTTCCTATGTTACACTCTGAACACAGATCTGTGCACAGTAGAAGCATAGTGTGAGAACTGCAGACAGTATATGATGATAGGGATGTGTTACTGCCATCGCATCCCTGACTGGAAATGTGTCACATGAAACAGTGGTATGACAGACACTGTCTGGGGTTCCCAGCGACAAGCCAATAATGGGCATCTGTTCATAGCTGCGATCACACATCTACTACACATTGTACAGATGGCATGCAGTATATATGCATGTGTTGTGCTCCCTCTGCAAATGTATACCATTTGTTGTGTTGGTTTGATGGTGATATCTATGCATACTGTTGTAGGTAATCTTGTATGCTGATGTCTATCATTAAGCCATATGTGGGTTTAAACTGCAACACCATAGGCTGAATGGGTTAGGAGGTCCCAGCAGAACCTCCTGTCCCATTTCAGCTGACCATGGCACCAGGTACTAGCACATCTGGGGCCCAACCTTGGACATCAGCCTCTGTTGGCTCTGCACCACCTTCTGGTGGTACCACCACTGAGGATGGAGCATGTTCCCCTGGGAGCAGGACCAGACAGGTACATGTCTTCTGTTGTGCGGTCCCAGACGTGTTGCTTTGGGGGCTCACTAAGGGGTTCCGAAGCCAGATATGCATGCTCAAGGGCGGAGTGCCATATTTACAGGGTGATGCTGCTCCTCCTGAACAGCCCCTAGCACTGCCTCCTTTGCAGCTGGTTAGGTGTAGTGGCAGCTGCCCTTGGCTGTGGACCTCTGTCCCACTGTTCCCAAGGTCTTGTGAATACCGAACACCCATCCCCTTCCGGGGTGTATCCCCCCACATGTGTCATATACCAACCCTGTATGCTGTCTTGTCTGTGATCCTACCCTACCTATTCTCCACGGCCATACCTACACTCCTTCCCCTACATCCGACCCTCACCTACAGAAACATAAGGCCAATCAGCTCCTAGGACTAAATTTGCCCTATACATAGCTGTCCATTTCATGCACATGCACACTGGACACATGTAACCCTTGTAATATGCATCACAACATACTCCTGTTATCCTAACCCCTGTCCCTCAGGTGCACGATCCTGGCATGCACATCACTCCTAAATGGTCCAGGTGCACCTGATGAGGACGACCCCATTGTACACACAACACTACCGGTCCCTGTATGGTTACCCCATGTACCTTTATCATGATGATGATGTAGCACACAGCACCTTGCAAGAGTACTGTTCACACATAATGATTGCAAGGTACTGTTGTGTTAATGTAAATTACATGCACAGAGTGATGTATACGGCCAATGTACAACTATTTGCGTGTATGAATGACACATGTCTGTCTGAGATCACATAGAACAACACTACATAATGCATGCATTGCTGATGTTTCCCATTTCATTCATTTGTAATGCTTTGTTGCCACATGGTATGTTCCTGATATAGCTCTATATATGTATGTTCCTATACGGTGGACATAAACACTCACATATACATTTACATGATGGGATACATTGCTATGCTGTTGAATGACTGCGCTGTATGATATGTTTGTGGTACTGTCTGTTGTCTGTATATCTGCCATGTTGTGTTGGTAATTCACATTAGCTGTGTGTTCAGGGTCCTGGTTCCGAGCCTTGCAGAGGACGTTTATTCGGTTGCAGGGCAGAACAAGGCCATTGGATACGGAAGGAGTAAGGCAAATTAAAGCAGTTGGGAGCATGTGTGCATGGGTTTGCACAGTGTTACTCACTGCTGACCTCTGGTTACAGCTTCTTACACTCAGTTAGCCTCTACACTGCTTTACCAGTGCAATACTCACATACTGGTAGCCAAACAGGCTTACACCCGCTCGCTCCCGCACTTGCAAATGCACTGATATTGGTGCTTGCATCTGACACTCACACCCTTGGGTGGGGGCGAGGACCACAATATTACCTTGTGATGCCTATTACATTGGACTACATGACTACAGTATCAGGAATGCCTGCCCATTAGGCGACGACATGGCATTCGACTGTACGGAATCGGCGGCCTGTCCAGTGAATTAATCATATTATTTGTGTGTTCCTCATACAATCTGCTCCTGTCAGGCTGATACATGGGAAGCGAGCCTCTTTAATACAGAAAAGTAATTGGGTTTTGGGAGACACATCTGTCGGCCGAGTCATGCTACCGCATACCTATTATAGGTTTGCCACCTTTTCAATTGGCCAAGGTGGGACAGTAGGGTTAACACCTGTCCCACTTACTGAGGGACAGTCCCTCTTTAGGCAATTGTGTCCTGTGAAAATAATTAAGACATGGCCTGAGACTACAAGACAAAATTATATCCTAAGTTTCTTTAATAGTTGCATAAAACAGTTATTTTATATATGAAATGTCTATATGTCATGTGAAGTAGCATAAGCAATTCAAATGTTACTAGAATAAGCTTTTATTTGTGCAAATAATTAAAATTCTGTACTATGCACGGCTGTAGGTATGTTTTGTCCTGGAAAATCTGACATTTCTACAGAACATGTCCCACTTTGAGCATTTGAAAATGTGGCAACCCTATAGGACCTTTATGTAATGGCGTCAGATTTTGCAGGGCAAAACATACCCACAGCCAGTACAAAGGAGGGTACTTCCTTGTTTTGCCTAAATAAAAGGTTATTCATGTAGCATTATAGTTGCTTATACTGTTTCTTATAACATTTAGGTGTTTCAGATACAAAATAATTGTTTTATGCAACTACTACAGTCAATATAGGCTATCTTTGTCCAAAATCACAGAACATTTGCCATAATTACAATTATTTTGCAGGACACAACTGCCCAAAGGGGAGTGTCCCTCATAAAGGTGGACAGGTGGTAACCCCAACCCTATCATCTTTCTAAGGTAGTCGGCGGAATATGCACTTTCTGTCACTATCAGACCTCTCATACGAATGGGGAAGAATGAACACTGAATCAGGGACACTGCATAACAACATCAGGGACACATTTAGAAGTTTGGTGCTATTAACCTGACAGATTGACAGACCCAGACCATATGTAGTCATACACATTGTCTGAGGTACATGCTGTTTATGACTCTTATATGTTGTCATTATTCATTACATATATTCCACTACCTTTCCTCCTAATATCACTAGTTCTAGAAGGGTTTAGGTGGGATAGAGTTAGATTCTGAGTCATTTAGTCAGACGTCCCTGTTAATCGAGGACAGTTCTATGGTATGGTCCCTATGTGTTCCCCCAATGGTTTACAGACTATCCAGTGGATGTGCTGTTAGGGTTTGGGAGGTATGGGCATCTGCTATGCCCACATCAGAATATTACTTACATCCACGGGTCTGTCCTAATATGGCTCTGCCAGCCAACACCTGCATGCCTAAGCCCATAATCGCATACCCATAGTTCCCCTACCTGCCAGTCCTCTACAGCACTCATCCTTACTGTGGGCGCAGGTGGGGTACAAACACACCAATACACACTGCCCACTCTCCTCATGTCAGGACACGTCATGCCATTGTGTCGACCCATGTGTTATCAGGCTGCAGAAATACCTCACAAAGAGGATTACTGGCCTCAAACAGATGCCCTATGCAGACTGTCTCAAAAAACTTCAGGTTTACTCCATCACATATCGCCTACTCAGAGGTGATCTCTGCCTAACATACAAAGCTATGTCAAACCCAGAGCTGTTGGACATGCTCCACTTAAAGAAATCCCAATCACTCCAAGCTACACGCTCTAGGGACCTAAACCTTGTCACCACAATAAACAGAACATGCCGGAGGGATAGATTCCTGTCCCAGAGACTTCCCTTACTCTGGAATAAACTACCTATCTATATCAAACAAAGCTCCTCATTAGCACTCTTCAAGAAAAATCTTGATGACTGGATGGGAAATAGGAAATTCACCCCGGGGATCACCTCTGTGGCTCTGCTCGACAGTGGCACAGGAAAATAATTTTCTTGGGTGGCAAAAGCCAGGGTACCTTTTTGGCTGGGCTTGTATAGGCCCCAGGGCCGATAGCCTAGTACCTACCTATGAACCTATGAACCTATGCATGACCTACTGGTCCATGTACATCTACAGCCTGGTCAGAGAAATCATTACAGGGCCTGGCTCCGGTCATTAATTTTTGGTGTCCCACAAGGGACATCGATGTCTATGTTTCAAGTGTAGATCTTGCAGATGTCTCCCACAGGTAGTTTCCGGCCAGTAGTCTGGGAAGCAGTAGTGTATTTACCTTTATTGT
>NC_056737.1:963084557-963092057 GCF_019279795.1 Protopterus annectens
TGCATGTGGGGAGACGTGCATCACAGTCAGGTGTTTAATCTGGGGTCATAGGTTCTGCAGGACCGGCTGGAGGCTGAGCAAGGTTGTGGACAACTACTGCTCATACAACTTGTGTCCAGATGTCTACAGGACTGGACATAGTGTCGTGACACCAAGTCTAATATTTAGAACAGGTACTTATCCCATGAGGGATATCCAAAAATTGTGGGGACCAATGACCTCGATTCTTTTGGCTTTACGAAAATGAGGTAGGGTTATACATGCAAGAGATAAATAAATAGTTTGCAATCCCTTGACTGCCTATGGTGAGACTGCCTACTAGATATGAGTAGGGGTCACTATGTGCAGATATGGCTGCGCCAAGTTAGCAGCCCGAGTATGGGTGGTTTTGGTGGATGTTCAGGAAGGGGGGTTGATGTCCTGTGGAGGAGATGATGATTATTCAGTTATGTATCCAGGTGTGTTTGGATTGGATGGCTCAGTTCAGGCCAGACCATTATGTGGGTGTGAGCCAGTAACATTTCTGTACATGTGAATCGCACATTTAAATTTTCATATGTTTGTGGGATTGTGTTCTACAGTATGGCCTGTCAGGTTGTATTGTGGATGTGAATGTTTGTTCATTGGTTTTCTTTTTGATTCACCCACTGCTCCCTCGTACACCTCCAGTTCACCTATTGTGCATCTCACCCAGTCTCCCCTTGCTGAATTATTACATTACCCATCACCCCCCACACCCATATTACAAACACACCATCCATCCCTTCTCTGGTTGATGGCCCATGGCACAGTCAACAGAACACATATCGTACACTACATATCTCTGGTTCCAATATGGTTGTGAGGATGACCTTAGCATTTTTGATCTTCCACATGCTGTACTTCACGCACATAGGTACACGCAAATACTTATCTTTCATGACATGGTAGGTAGACCCGGGTAATACCCGTTCACCTTTGGGCCATCCAGATAAGGACAACTTGGACCGCGAATGGGCAGATATTGAGTGAATGCTCTGACCATTGGTAGGGTTGCCACCTTTTCATATGACCAAAATGAGACATTTTCGAGACACACATCAGATTTTACAGGCCAACACATATCCATGGTCAGTACAAAGGATAGTACTTTAGTTTTATGCCTAAAGGAAAGCTTATTGTTGTAGCAGTTTAGTTGCTTATTCTGTTTTGTTTAGTTGCTTATTCTATTTCATGTAACATTTAGGTATTTTACATACGGAAATAAGCATTGTATGGGACTATTACATAAAATATGGGACATAATTATGTCCTACAATCGCAGGACATTTAACATTTATAATGGTTTTGGTATGGACACAACTGCCCAGAGGGGGACTGTCCCTCACAATGTGAGACAGGTGGTAACCCTAACCATTGGGCTAGTCTTAGCAAATGGCAGCTGCACGCTCACACGCTGCATTTTGCTTCCACTTGGTATAACTATCAACACTACAATGGAATATGGGCACGGAGTTTTAAATGTCATTTATTCGAGGGATGAGGACTCAATATTCAGCTATGTGCCTTTGTGTTTACTTTTTATTTTGGTGTTTGCAAAACTGTCTTGTATGCTTTGCATACATTTCAGTATCCATGGACACTGACAGGAGTGATTATTATTAGAGACAGGCTGTACTAGTCAGCATTTTAGGTTGCGCGTATGCAGCCAACATGTTCACACCTCAGTACAGCGCTTAGATACACCCCTGCACTCGCGCCCATTTCCTATGCATGTGGACGTTGTGGCAGCACGCCTTCATTAATATGCATGTGGTGCTGCTGCGTCATCTCTACCCCACACGGTCGGCGCAAGGCTAACACCGTCCTTGCGCCGAGCTTCATGAATCCCGGGGACTGTGTTTAGTGATGCTTCCCTTTCTCACATCTAAAACACACTGTTTCAGTTGGTGACAATTTTTTGTAAACCCACATTAACTGTTTCATCACATGATTCTAAAAGGTTTTTGAAATAGCCATTGATGCAGCATTTCAGTTCGCAGTTTACCCTATAGAGCAAATCATTCGTCAAATCAAAATATGCACATGAGATTGGCCTCTCTTCTCATCTGTTTTTCCTTCTATTCTGACCATATTTTCTTAGGACTTGCAGACGGTATTGACCTCTCATTGTGCTTTGTTAAGTTTTCCATCTGCCATGTTAGCACTTCCATCAGTACACTGATGTGAAGTAGAGGGCATAGCCTCTTCAGCTATGGATACAGATATAAGCAATTCCTTTTCTCCTGTGCCCTCCTCTGCAAAAGTATGCTAGTGCCAGTGACTTTCTTCTGCTCTTGTCTTTGGAAATTATTTTACTTTTACTGCTGTAACTTGCAAGTCTTTACATTCCTGCTTCTGAAAGTTATATTGCTGAATAGCCTTTGTTTTCACATTACAGAGGGGCTTCTAGGATTTGTTTCAGGTCCCCTTTCTTCTCTTAGGGAGTTTATCAATGTGGTTCTTGCCCACCTCTATCCACAAATAGATATCAATCATTACAATGATGATTGGAATCATTTGATAAAGTCTTCACTGACTTCTTTCATTAAGTTTACAGCAGGAATTAACTCAAATGCCAAGGAAAGGATGGATGAATGAAAATCAAAACTAAAAGAAAATATCACCCAAATAAAAATGCCACCAATGAAGAAGAAACTTTTATTCTATTAAGGGCTTTCATCCAAAACAAGACTTCATCAGAATAAATTATAATAAATCTTCATAATATTTAAACTACAACCAATAAAACAATTAACTCCATATCATTACATTTAAAAGACAACTTCAAAAAATGTATCACATTAAATGATTTAACTTTTAAAAAGCATTTAATGTTAACAGTTTCAGTGAGCCCAGGAAATTTATCAGCTCGCAATCTTATTTGCCATAAGGTTTCTTTCTTTCTTTTCAAGGGTGTTTTTATAACAGCTTCTTCTATATGCCAAAACAACACATTCCAAAACAGCAAAGTAAAACTTCCTAAATGAAGCAAAAATTAGTGTGCTTAAACAAAGCAACATGTTCATCTTTTATTTTAGTAAAATATAAATTTTATTTAATCCTTTTGGATAGCTTATGAGTAGTCATACCTACAAAAAGTGCTTCACAAAATGAACAAATAGCAATATACACAAGTCCTACAGAACTGCAATATCATTTGATTATGAGAGATCTATCCAAGTGTGACAAAGAAATATTAGGTCCTTCCATTAAAAATTACATGCATTACAAAAAAAAAAGCACATCTAAACATGCCCCTAGCTTTCATAGTTTAAAGAGCTGGCACTTTAGCATTTCCAAACTCTACTGGGGAGATGTATGCCTGGCCTACAGAGCAATCCAAGAACCAAACCTATGAACTTGCTGTATATCTATAAATCAAATGGGACTAGGGCTACTCTTTCCAGGGACCAAAATATGGCCTGCAACTTACATAGGACATGCTGGAGGGACAGATTTATCTCCCATTGACTGCCATGTCTTTGGAACAAGTTACCAATTCATGTGGAATAGAGCATTTTTTATGACACTGTTTAAGAGTAACCTGGACAAGTGGATGGAGCACCATAAATTCTTACCAGGGATAGTGCCCACAACCTTCCTGGACATAGGTAGTTATCATTAAATGCAATCTTGGGTATTGAATAGCATTTTATGGCATCACATTGTGATGAAATGGCTAGGCTTAAAATGACCTCCAGGTCGATAGCTTGGTAATTTCCTGTGATCCTATGATATATTGTTTAATTACTTTAAACCTTTTATAAATTAAACTAGACCCAGATCTAATGATATTATGTAAATCTGGATTACCATTAAGAAACTTCAGTTGTCAAGAATGGCATTTCTAATACTCAAATTATCAACCATCATTTGTAAAACAACTGTTTTTGTAATTAACGTTTATAACATTAAATAACTTTGTAGGGATACCTGCCAACAAAAAACTCTTTCATTTTTTGTTTCATTCAAGTAAACTCTAATCTACTTCACTTATAACCTCTGATAGAAAGCATAGCATTTAATTCATTAATACCATCTAAAACATTATGTTCTTCCATAGTAGTCTTGAAACCCTGATTTTCTTTACATGAGGTATATTATTTTTAATAAAACTAGGGCGAGCACTGGTATAATGTAAATAATTATTCGAAAAACAAGCTTTTCTAAAAATCTTACTTTCTACCATTAACAAAATCACAAGTGACTAAAACATTCCAATATGGCACACTATGACCCAACTTGTCCCAAAATAAAAAACTAAAAAAACAGTACTGTTATTGAACTCAGTAGCATACTGTTCAATGTCATCATTGGAATCATCAGTAATAAAAAATAAATCATCAACAAATCTCTTATAAAAAGATATGAGCTGCTTAAAAAACAGGTTATATTAATTAAAATCTGTAATGCCTACCACCTCATTGCTAAATTGGCAAAGGAGGGTGCTGCAGTGGCCCCCATTATAATACCTCTCAATTGCTGATAATATTTACCATTAAAAAGAAAAAAAAATATTTTCCAACATCATCTCCATAAGCAAGCAACAAGTATTAATCATGGTGATAGAAAAATTAGTCTTACCAGAAAAAAATAAACTATTCCAAACCATTATCAGTGGAAATACTCATATAAACAGGGGTGTCATGCAAAATTCTCTAACATATTTGTAATAACACATACGTTTTTCTACCTCTTCCACCCTAAATCATATTTTAGTATCCTTTGCAGTTTCTACAGCTATCTCTTTTAATCAGGGGTGTGCATTTTTAACAGTGTGTCAGGTCCTGCCTCCCCAATTTACCAGAGATATATTTAGGCTGCATGTTATATAGTTGTGTTCTTCCCATAATTTCCACAGTACCTTGGCCATTTATAATATCATGTGTTAAACTATGCACCAAAGCTTTATGATGCACTATTTTACCCTATTGAGTTTAAGCATATATCGCTTACACCTTCATCTTGTCTTTTTTTTCTGTCTAAAGACATGTGGTTCCTTAAAAAGTGTAACCATGCTCCCAGACTCTATCAGCTCCTTCAATTAGGATCATAGGATATACAAAACATGTCAGACAACTGGCCATGTACAACTTGCCAATACTCACCTTTGGCTCTAGTATATTGTGCAAGGAGGGTGATGCCTGGGAGTCCTGGCATAAATTTAAGGGCACCCATCAAACTGTCTGACCTATGCTTACTGGATATAGAAAACAACATCACCTGACATACTGAGGGAGTCCATTTCAGAACAAGGAGAGTACTGGAATAGGAGCATATTTCTACTTCAAGTTTTATTTATTTTTTGATGAAGTCTAGATCTCTGATTGTGGACCTGGTAGCGCAATTTGACTAATTAGATTTCTAAGCACACAGTAAGCTAGTCACCTCTTCATCAATACTATACATTTGACTAATTTAATAGTGCCACATAGACAATATACTATTTATGTTGTTATAGCAGTAACATTATCATATCCCATTAGTACATTTGTATTATTAGCACATTGGGTAGAAATCACATTTTTGTAATACACATCATTTGCTTTTCATTATTAGTATGTTATTTAAAATCACATTTTTATTGGTACAGCATTCCTGTTATTAGGTAACTATATTTAGTGATGCTTCCCTTCCCACATCTAAAAAACACTATTTCATTTGCTGACATTTTTTGTGCTTTGACAGACATATGCACATTCTTAGATGCAGGCTTGGGTTATTCTGTTTTGAAATTGTTTCATAAACTAGTCTCCTCTCAAGTAGCACAACCCATTTAGCAGCACTCATTAAAAACACTCATTTATGTGAATTACTTGCAAGTATCCTTTTAAGCCGTGGTGGTGCAGCGGTAGCGTTGTTGCCTCACAGCAAGAGGTTCTCCCATTCGAATCTCGGTTGGCGTGCCTTCTGTGTGGAGTCTGCATGTCCTCCCTGTGGTTGAGTGGCCTTTGAAAGACATGCGTAAATAGGCGTGCCTTTGTTGAAGGTTGGGCGTCGAGCTGGCACCTTGGCACCCATAAAAAATCTACGGCCAATCATTAGCAGACCGGAGTTCCGCTGTGGAGACCCTTAACCGGGAAAATCTGAAAGAAAAACAAACTTGCAAGTATCCTTTTGAATTTATCAGCTTTTAAAATGTCTATAATTTTACTTTTACTGTTCAGCTGTGGTTCTAACCACATTTATTTTTTTTCAGATCAGACATTTATACTGTTACTGTTTTATTAATTTAAATATGTAGTCATGAAATGCCATTGCCTGTATACCAGAAGGCCACCAGCCCTAGCTTGAAGGTCTTCTTTTGTTGTTGTTGCTATTTTTGTTTTTGATATCACATACAGTCATCACCATCCATGCCCCTCTATAAGTTTTAATTACTTTTCCTGTAATTTGTGGAAAACATTTTAGCCTATTCAGACTGATCTCAATTCTTCTGCATGAAACAGATATGCTTTGATAGTTCATTGTCACTAAGTTTCTATAGTGATGGGTGTTTTTTGGAATAGTCTGTACAGTGGCTATCATATGCATACGATACTGGTGACTAAGTGTTTATCAGTGGCCTTACTTCTCACCTCAATTTACAGACTCCTATTCTGAAAGTATTACATGCTGACCCACTTTTTTTGTGTTCTGCAGCAGAGTCTCTTCTCAGTTTTACCATGTTTTGCAAAATATAATAATTCTTATACAAAGCAGTAAAAATAGTCTCTGTCTCCCTGTCTCTTTTTTACAACTGCGGTGACCAAGTCAAAGCTTCTTTTTGCTAGCAGGCTATGACACAGGAATGGAAAAGCAACTTAATTTGGTATATAACAAACAAGTCATGCCTACATTCTTCAGCAGTGCAAGTTTAATACACTGGAAAAATGTGTGTGTGTGTGTGTGTGTGTGTGTGTGTGTGTGTGTGTGTATGTGTGTGTGTGTGCGTGTGTGTGTGTGCGCATGCGCGCG
Organism: Protopterus annectens; assembly: GCF_019279795.1. Taxonomy (NCBI): domain Eukaryota; kingdom Metazoa; phylum Chordata; order Ceratodontiformes; family Protopteridae; genus Protopterus; species Protopterus annectens. The sequence goes on from NC_056737.1 coordinate 963,091,536, forward strand.
CGCGTGTGTGTGTGTGTGTGTGTGTGTGTGTGTGTGTGTGTGTGTGTGTGTGTGTGTGTGTGTGTGTTAAGTGCAGCTTATTTACAGTGCAAAAGTCAAATTAAAGTTCACTTTTAACTCAAAACAAAGCAAGCATACTTCAGCCAATCATAATTTCTGGTCACTTACAGTTAATTGCAAAAAACTCACACTGAAACATAATAGTCCTTGGTATTGCAGTCTGGTCAGGCTGCCTTGCAATCCCAAATACATCCACAGCTTAACTCCTGATATTCCTTTAGTAAATCTATAGTTACATTCCTGGTAGCTCCGCAGTACTAAAGCTGATTGTCCTGATATTTTCCACAGTTTCTCCTGATCAGGATCCACTAACAGTCACCACTCTTGTCTTGAACATTCACCACTGAGAATGGAAATGTGGGTGGCTTCCAGCCCTACTTCTAAGAACCTTTTTCCAAGCTCATTCACATTTGACTATGGTATCACTGTTTGTTCACTACTTTACTAACCTAATTATATGTG
>NC_056737.1:963099557-963137057 GCF_019279795.1 Protopterus annectens
CCCTGCACCCTCCATGTGGTGGGCTATGCCTCCAACACCCCCTTTACTAATATATACTAACTCAGAGGTCAGACTAAAAACCGGAAGAGTGCAAACCTACTACCAGACATTCTACACCCTCCTTACACAAACACACATCACATACATACAAACACAACCACTCTCAACTCTTATACACTCATACTCTTAACAACCTAACCTAACCCACATCTAAAACTCCCCAACACACTCGCACACACACAAACCCTCCCCAAAACCCTTGAAAACATTACACTTACCAAACGCACCATCACCAAGACATGTTCGACATTTCCATATTCGACATTCTCAACATTCCCGTAACTGCAGATTCAACACTTTGCTCTCGAGATACTGAAATTCGATATTTCAGTGTTTCAAGATTCCAAAGTGATGATATCTATATCTATATCTATATATGTAGATATATATATATATATATATATATATATATATATATATATATATATTTATAGTCTGTCTTTCTGCAGCAAGGTCAACCACCCAGCGTTGTAAAGATTAGGTGTATATGATTGTCCCATGTGCAAAAATGGGAAAAGGGTTTGTGGATAGATGGAGAAACATATATATATATATATATATATATATATATATATATATATATATATATATATATGTATGTATGTATACATATATAGATAGATATGGATATGTCTGTGTATAGCTTCTACTGCATCTCCTCAACTCGCCAGTACTTGAATCACAACCACTAACTTCTTGATTACTAGTTTCACTAGCATATAGATCACAAAAACATTTTCAAAATAATTATTTTTATAAGTGCTTGTATACTCCAAGTCTTGTATGACAGGTTCTTGAAATCAAGGAGATACAAAGCTATTGCAACATTTGTTAAAAATTTGTTTTTTTCAGTGGGATATCATGATGTCTGCACCTCCAGTGTTGGAGCCTTTGATCTCCACAAACTCCATAACTTTATTTTTTTCATTACAGCATGTCTGCATCTTGAAAAAATAAGCGATCAGTGAGAGACTGGGTAAAGCTTGTCTCATTCTTCCTCTTGGAGCCTATGAAGCTGAACTAAATGTTAAAAATATATGCCCTTATAAGCAGAGCAACTGATTGTAAACGATCTATTCATTGGTATGCAGGTGCACCAGTTCATAAAATAACTTAGTTTTATTATGCAGAAGTAAAATAAAAGGCTGGCACAAACTTTTACAAATATAAACTACTTTTTAGTTAAAGCTTCCAGAACCTCAATCCCTTTTGCTGGTTCTTGCAGGTTCTTGAACAGTCCACTGTCCTTCTTTCCTCCAATGGATTCCTTGCATGGCAAGGTCTAGGTTTCTTCTGGTTATTCTGGAATGTCTTTTCCTTTACTGCAGCAAAAGTCTCCAGGACTGTTGTTCCAGGCATAGACTCATCCTGCATCGAGAGGCCAACTTTACTGATTGATAAGACCATAGACCTTTCTTTTATATCACTTTAATACAGTAATTTGCTTGTTAACCATAATCATTGTGGTGGCCTTCTCTAGATAACATAAAAATATATCTGTCTGTCTTAAAGGAACATCATTAGTTATAGTATCCAGAACATATATACAACTTTCTGTTTACAGCATTATTGTTAAAACATCTCACTTCAGATCACTGACAATTGTTCAAAAATTCCAGCTGTTAAAAGGAAAAAATCTGGTACAGCTAATTGAAAATCTACTGAATGAATAGAAGTGCAAATTGCCACATTATGCTATACTTACCCTTGCAGTTTTTAATGCCTTTATTTTAGGTCAGAAAAAAATGACTGTGAGACCTAGAAAGGCCACCCACATTGTGGTAGGTTGAAACTAAGTTATGTTTTACAGAGATCTTAAATGGCTATAAATAAAACACCCACGTTCAAAGATAAGTACTTCTGTCAAGTGCCTTGAGTAGTCACATTGTGGGGGGGGGACATGATCTGTGCCCAGTATAAAGTCCCTGTCATTGACGTAACATTTCACTGATGATAATGCACACTTAATTGCAAGAATTCCTTCTCAAAACTGGTGTATCTCTTACTGGCTTTGATTAGCTAACAATTTAAAAAGCACATAAGATATTATTCCCCTTCAAAGTCTGTGAAAGCACTTTTCCCAGGATTACCTGTGATGTATAAGTACAGACTTTAAAGGGTTTACTAAAATCTGTGGTTGCTAAAATAAGTTCTGAACATAACTCTTCCTCTAATTATTTAAAAGTATTACCCTCCCCTAGTATCTGTTTTTCTTTAAAGCCATCTTTTCCCTTATCAAAAATGTAAAATTAGTGCAAATGTCTGAGAGGACCAGGTAATGCCAAGAATACTCTCACATGCATCTTAATGCATAGAACAGGCAAATATCTTAATGCATCTTGGTTTTATTTCTGTGGTCTGAGACTTCCTCTTCCAATTACTTATCACACATAGTTTACCTCTGGCATGCTTTACTTGTTCTTGGAGCCACTGAGAGTCAACCTGGCTTGTATCTCAGCTAAATTAAGGTCCCAATTGTTGGATCATATTCTGACACTGTCCAGGTATGTTAATCTTTGAAAAGGTGTAGGGGCACCATCTAGCCTAAAATGAAGAACAGTGTATTGGAATAAGTCCACTGGATTTGGAAAATTTGTCTTTCCCTGCTTTGGCTGTTAGATACTTTTTGCAATATCCTTTGTCATATCTAATGTGGATAAGAATCTATTCTTCCCAAACTATTGTGTTAGCTCATCTACTCTAGTCCTGAGGTAGCTGTTAAGTTTTGTAATGTTGTTCAGCATCGTAGTAAACTCATTATATCTGGGTTGTGGGACCAGGACTATGGGGCTTTTCCACTTGTTTCTTGACTCCTCTTATACCCCCATTTTAAGCATTCTTTGTACATTCTCTTGCTTGCTCTTTGTCTGTTATTCTGGTATTCTGCAACGTTTAAGTAAATCTCTCCTGGAATGGTCTCAATAAGGTGTTGAATCAGGGTTGTTCCTCCAGGTAGTTTTAAAACACGTTCAAACACTTTTTGTTACTTAATAGAAGTTTCCTTATCTCTTTTCTTTCGATTCTGTGTTTTAGTAGTAGTGTGTCATTCACCTTTTCCATCAATCTATCCATCTGAGGGTGGTATACTGTATACTGTATAATGTATTTTCTAGTCATTAGAACTTAAAGCACTGGTACAGTTAATGCATTATTCTGGACATAAATGAAGTTCCTTAGTGAGTATATTTCTAATATTTTCCAGAATAAGAGTATCTAAGACAAACTCCCCTTGCTATACATTTAGGATTCTCTTGTGTAGGGGGAATTGTATCAGGATACTTAGTTTAATAGTCCAAAATAAGCAAGATATACTGAAATCAAGTACTTAATTTGACTAATGGCCTGATAATGTCCATACCAATATGCCTTAATGGCACCTCTGTTATAAGCACTGGAATCAAATAATTGTTAAAGCCTGGATGCCAAACTATTTTCTGACATTGCACAATTCTATACAGAAGCCCTTATATTCTTTCATTTTTCCTGGTCAGTAACATTTTGCTGGGATCCATGCCTTAGTCTTGCTCATTCTTAGATTTCCTACCAGTACATGAATATGTGTTTTACTATGTTTCTGGGAAGACTAGAATATAATATGGGTAAGATGAGCATTTTGTTCATATTTTTACAGTACAACTCTACCTGTATTTCCCTTAATCTGCTAAAAGCATCTTCTCCTTATTCCTTTAAAAATATATTCAGCTTAGATGGAGGTCAGTCAGTTCTGAAGTATTCTCAGTGTCATCCTGCTATGAGGTAGAAGGCATGACCTCCTCCTCTCTTACCAACACAAGCTCAAGGATCTTGATTTGTAATTTTTCTTTTAAGAAAGGAACCTTATACCAGAACTTTTTAGTGTCTACTGTTAGCATTACCATAGTCATCAATTTGTTTTCTAGATCCTTTCCTTTCTGAATCTGCAAATCAACCTGCTTCTTATATTTAGTGTTTTTGTATTTTATCTATACAGGAATGTCATTAGGGCTTTTTCCTAGGTTATCTTGTTTCTAAGTATATATTGGTCTCTCCCTTTGCTTTCATGTTAAATTTATTGTCCTTGTGCTCATATTGAATGAACGCTACATTTTCCATTTCTTTTTCTTCTGTCTGTTGGTGTACCACTGTCAGCATTTTTTAGCTTTTTTTCTATAAACATATAGAGTGATACCTGTTGCTCAGTGTATTCACATATTTCAGATTTACATTGATAGAAAGAGATTTAGAACACTGACTTGGTACTGTTTGTTTCTGGTTCACTACACTGATGTAGCCTTTCTTATTGAAACATTCCTCATTCTCAATATCTGTCTGTTAATTAGAATTCCTCATTTTTAGAGTTTACTGCTTTAACTTAATAGAAAATTTAGGAATCTGCTCAGGCTTTTCATTTTCCATAGTTCATATGTTCATTGTCTTGGAATCTTCTCAGGAAGTGATTCCTTCTCTTTAGTTCTGCTAATCATTTCAACTCTCTGCCCTGCAATACTTTTAGTCTGCAATGAAAATTATACCCTTCTTTGTAATACTTTCAGGCTGTAATAGTTTAATATGCAACTCCATTCCTTCCACCACATCTACTCTTGCAGAGATCCTTCCTCTTTTTGTATCATTAGCCAAATAGTTGTACCTTTGGGGATTTCTAAAATGTTGTCTTGATCTTTGTTGGATGCATACACATTTAAAAAATGTCTCTGGCACTTCCTGTCTCTCCACCCTTTCGAATCATAGGCAAAGGTGTATCAGTAGCCACATTCACTAGCTGTTTGCCATTCCCATTCCAATTAAATTGTCTATCAAAAGGATTATCTTTTTCCTATCATCTTTACAAATCTTTCAGATTGAATTATTTTTCTGTTATGTTATCATGTGTTGAGTTATGAACTATACCTACACGACTGACTGGCTTTTCAAACCCAGTTTGCAGTTCCAATTGTGAAATGGGATGCTGTATCTTATCTTCATGAATGTAGACTACCTAAACAGCTTTTTTAGTGATGTCTCCTGTATACAAACATACTGCTCCTTGGCAAGCATATCCATGCCCTTTCAAGTAGACCTAGCAGTTCCGTATCATCAAGACATTACACTTTATTCATTCATTTTTCAATAGCCTAATATCAAAAAGTTAGCACTATTATTCTGACAGATCATTTATCACATCCTGTAACATCAACATCATCACTAGCATGCATTTCACAGGTCACAGTTTTCACTGATATAACAGTATTATCATTACTGGTACAAAATCTAGCTATGTGACTCTTTTTCAGATATTTAAAACAAAATATGTCTACACTTGATGGTTTCTTCTTTTTACCAGAATTTGTAATACATGCTTCGTCACAGGATTAGATTGTTTAGTTTAAACCTACTTTCTTTGCATAATAATGTCATTAACAGTGCACTATTTTCAACACCATTAAGGTAATTTGAAACACCATCTTTCTAAATGTAGTCAGCAAACCCACTTTAAATGCATTACTGGTTAATATTGCTATCACTGTATTTGTTTTATGGTATCCTAAATATCTAACCAGAATTTATTTGCATAACATGTAGTACTCTACAACCCAGGTGAACAGGGTTGAATTAGGAGAGTGGGTGTCTGAGATGCTGGCAAGGAGAATGGGCAGATCCATTCTTGGGGTTAGTTGATGTATACACTGGTACACAAAGTGTTGGGAGCTACATGGCAGAGGCTAGAAAGACAATTGCCGTGTTTTTCAGCTAAGGGGCAGGATGGCTTGTCAATGTCAACTCTATGCCGAAATGTGGAGCAGATTGAAATACTCCACCCATTGCATAACTCCTTTGGTGATTGACAGGGCACACATGGGAGAAATATGTGTAGGTCATAAGGGAAAAAAGCAGACTTTTTTATATCATGAGCCCCAGGACACTGTTAAGTTCCATATCAAACCCAACCAGATTGAAAGATAAGCCCATGGGTGGAAAGGAAGGAGTAAATAGATATAATATGATATGAGATGTTGGGAGAAAAAGATGACAAATAAATAAATAATTTATGTTCACCAATAAAAAAATTGAGATCTTATACTTCTGATAGAAGAAAAAGTCCAGGTATGAAACTTTTGAGCTTGTTTCTCAGAGGTAACATCAGCTCACGATAATGATGTTTTTTTTCTTTGTCACATTACTGGTATTCAGCCCCTGCCATGTCCATGACACACTTAGCAGTTCTCCAGTTAACAGGTCAGAGTGGATTCTACTCCAGTCACTCTGATCTCATTCTTCTTTGTGTGTGTACTTTTTGAGGACCATAAAGTATGCCTTGATGCCTTCCTCCCTTGGTAGTTGCTTAATGGGTGGGACTGCCTGGGCCTCACCATGGTCTTGGGAATTGCCACGATTTACTTCAATGTAAAAGTAATAATGTGAGGTAGTTGGTTTATGATCATCATCTTGACATAGGGCCAAAAACAGCCACACTCCACAAAAGTCCCAAACAGCACCCAGGACTGCTGTTCTTTTAAAACTCGGGGAAAAAATTGCTCAACTAATGGTCTGTCAGGCAGTGAAAGCTATACCTCAGGATTATTTATGGTGTGGAAATAATCTGCCAGTTATGCCCTCTTTTTAGATCAATGTGATATGAAAAGAAGCAGCAAAGCCCATCAGTTCATAAAAAAATAATTGTACTAAACAGAAGTGAAATGAAAGGCTAATGCAGACTCTTCTGAAATACAGAATGCCTACTTGCTGAAGTCCCCCCCCCAAAAAAGTACAGTCTCTCTTGCAGGTGCTGACACAATCTAATGTGCTTTCCTGCTCTGGATTCATTGCAAGAACTTGGCCATGCTTCTTCAGGTTATTCAGGAATATCTTCCCCTTTGGTGCAGCATACTCCACAGAATCACAGTTGCAGCCCAAAGTCAACATGCATCAGGTGGTCAATTTGTCTGACCGACAGGGCCATAGCTTTTCCTTTCCATTTTGATAGAATTTTTGCTTTGTTAACAATTCTTGTGATATCCATTCCCTCTGTAGCTATCATTAAAGAAGTATCAGTCTGCCTTAAATAAGCACAACTATTTATAATATTTGCATTGTATGAACAACACTATTCTAGTTGCATAATTATATCAATTTGATATTGTATATACACTCAGATGTAAGCATCTGCACAACATTGAACTAAATCGACTAAAATATTTGATATTACCGTAAAATCCAGAAACTGATCTAAAGCTGATTATCTTACATATTCATTTTATCAAGTGTACTGATTATTTTAAGACACTTAAATGTTTCTTATAATGTTTTTTGCAATACATGGTGCTTTCCTTTTCTTTTAAATATTTACAGGTAAAACAAATATTCATGGAAGAAAAGTTGTGTATATATGGATACAGCTAGGTTAAGGTACTGCTCAAAATGCTTCGGCATAGGGTAAAGCCCCATTACACCATCACTCCTACTGTTCATATATAGGAACACCAACATAGGTGTTCTGCAGAGTACAAATGGTATTTCCAGATGCTGTGACTTTAGACTTAGTACATATTCTTCAGGTTTGCATTTTGAGTCATAGTTTTATGTAGATTGCAGTTATTGCTCTTAAAATATCAGAAAGCACCCTTTTGAACTACGACATTTTACACCAGTAAAGTAAAACAAAATGTGCATAAACAATGACAAGCACAAAAGCCTGCACAATAGTAAGTGGGCTGCATACATACTAATTATAAAATAAATTAAAGCTGGAGTTATTTTAGTGATTAAGCCAATTTGAGTTTGTTGCTTCAGTACCTTCATAGAAGAGGAATTTACATATGAAAATTTGGACTGTTTATTAGTGTTGCTTAATACTGTAATGTTTAAGTGTTTTTATTTTTCACTTTTCACAAATAGCAAGAAAGTTAACTCAGTACTCTACCTTAACAATGGGGACAGCTATCTCCTTGCATTGTTGTGGGTTTTTCAACATACAAATTGTGAAATGTAATTACAAAAAATGCAACGGGCCATTGTTAGGGCAAGAAAGTTCTTTACATGAGGGATACATGGGTCTTTTTAATGATTTTCCTCAAATATGCAATATCTGTGCATCTGGGGAGTTTGCATTGGGAGGTAAGTGTGCAGAAAATGTTGCTTTATGTTCTGTACTTGGTCTATAGTACTATTAAAAACTGTTCCAAGCTCCTTCCATAGTTTACTTGTGTCACACCATTCCAGTATCCCTGTCCTTCTTACAGTGTTAATAATACTGTTCGCATTTACTGAAAGTACTAAAAAATCGCTGCTTTTCCTTATTTTTTAAGTTTAATGGAATTATTTTTAAATTTTTGTTTTCTTATTTTTAATCTTTCCCCAATTTAATATTTTTTCCTGGGTTTATGTACAAATAATTCTTGATCCTCAGAATAAGATTGCTCACTTGCTAGAACTTAAAAAAAATAGTATCAGTTCCTTGTCCTGACCTCTCTTCCAGCATACATTCTCACTCCTCATTTTTCCCCATCCATATTTTTTCTTCTTCTACAGTTTCTTATTCACCTAATTCACCCTGTCCTCCAGCCTATTGTTATCCTTCCTTGTGTGTGTTTTCTTTGTTTCCCTCTCCTTTTTCATTATTTACTGTTTGCTCTTGACAATCCATCCAAAAGTGCCAATTTTCCACACTACCAGCATTCAGGCACACACCTTCTTTTTCTATGTCCTTTCTCTCCGCACTAGTTACATTGCACATTGTCACAATCATTAATTAAATGAGAAAAGTCCCCACAGAAGAAACGTGATTTAGGCTGGCCAGCATATCTTAATGTCCCTCTATGACCAGCCACAAAAATAACACTTGGCAAGTGTTTCACAATGCTTTTTTCACATTTAAAAACAGCTTCCAATTTCCACCCTTCATTCCATAAGTTTCTCTCATCTCTGTCTTTCACAATATTATCAACAATGATTGCTATGTTAATGTAGTTTGATTACTTTTACATGATGGTAAATTTACCGATGCCACAAGTGATAATTCAAGAAAAGTGTTTGGAAAAAATAAAGTTTCAAACAGACCCTGCATGCATTTTTTTAACATCTTCTTTTTCCAGTTCATCAGTTCTAAACTGCAAAGTAACATTTTTAACATTTAAGTTATTACCAGAAAACAAATAATAGTTCCATGGATAAGTATTCTTTTTGTTACACAGTTCCAGAAATTTCATTAGGAAACAAATAATTGTTCCATGGATAAATGTTCTTTCTGTTACACAGTTCCAGAAATGTCATTATCAGTGCATCAGTTTCAAATGGTGTCAAAAAGTGTCTATCCCAATGTGTAGAAAATACCTAATTTCTTGAGTTTAAAAGCCCAGAACAGTTACCGTATGTAATATCTGTCTATTACAGTGTCATTTTTTTGGTTCTTATTTTCAGAAGTGGTCTTCTTTTCTTTTTAAAATCAGTTTTACTTACAGTTTGTTGCTGCTGACCTTTTTTTCTGCTGTCACTGCTGCATATGTTTTAGTTACCGTTTTATGTGTTGCCACAAAACCAAACACTTTCCTAGTTTGTCAATGATCTCCTCTTTTACTTTCTGTCACTGCAGCATATTTTAACTGCTGTATTCTGTGATGCTACAACACCTCGTTCCTCTTCCACATTACCATCCTCAGCCCATCTGAAAAGGTTATCTGCCATCTCACCCCATGAAACAGCAGAACTGTCACCTGGATCCTCCTGCTTACTTTTAATAGAACATCATCTGCAAGTCCTCCTGACACCATTTCTGTTATTTGCACCAGTTCATTACACTCACTTACTTCTTTTCATTGGAGATGACAAAATCCTGCTCATTTATAACATCCACCACACACACAAATCTTTATTTACATTCTGAAGCAAACTTTACCCCAAATTCTCATATCTACCTCTAAACTTTCCATAGCTTCTCTCTCCTCCATGCTACTGCTTTTCTTAGGCCTAGTCCTTACATTTGTATGAGACCTCCTGAGCAATCAGGCAGCTCCAAAGAGTAGCGATTCTTTATCAACTAACACAACGTATTGATTAACACAAGTTATAAAATTATTTGCATTATCTACAGTATTTTCATATACATTACATTACAGTTATTTAAATTTTTCATCTACCATATTACACAATCCAATATAACTTAATTATCCCCCCACCTTTTTTCTGCAGCCAAAAATGTATCTTTCTCAAAATTTCAGACAACACCCATTTACCATTAAATTTGATTTTGTTCAGTCTCTCACTTCATATTGTCTATGAAACATAAAACAGATTGTATCAATCTCTTTCCCCTATTTTTGTTTTTTCTTGCCATAATATCCATATTCCAGCATATTCATATTTATATCTTCAACACTTTGGAAGCCTTTCAATGTCTTATTTTCACATACTTTTTTTCCATAGTTCCTTTACTCTGGAACAATTTAGAAGAACATGCTCCATTGTCTGAACCTCCCCATGATAATTACACACCCTCTCTTATATTTTTTTATAAGGCATGTTGACTTTGACAGGCAATTTTCCTATTATCAATCTCCACATAAAGTTTTTACATTCATGTTTTTTTACACCACGTCTTTTCTTAATAATATTTATTTCTTCATTTCCTAAATGCTTCCATGGGTATGTGTAATAATGTTCATTCATTATATTAAAATACATTTTTTTCTGTTTTTTCCTACATTGTTATATTCAATTTCCATAAAAAGGTTTTATTCTCATACTCCTTCATGTCTTCATTTACAAAATATTCCATCTTTTCCCAGAACTTCTCATCCAAAAATTCTTATATTTGTCTTTCACTATAAAATTTAAGTTCTTATGTTTTTCTTATTATTCTTGCCAAAACTTTATAAAGAGTCAATGCAGTTGCATGAATAATTGGAGTAATCAATCCCAGTCCTCCATCTTCATCTTTAACATACAGAATCCCTCTTTTAACTGGATTCACCCTAGATCCCCATATAAATGAAAGTACAATAGATAGTACTTCTTTTTCAAGCTTGGATGGTATCATATAAACACCTGCTAAATAAGCAATTTTACCTAAAATAATAACATTTATTAAATATATTTTTTTTCTTATACAACAGTTTGTATGACCTCTAAAACATACACACTTCTATTAATTTCTGTATAATTTTTCTCCCATTCCTTTACCCTATACATTTTTTTCAAATCCTATTCCTAAAATATCTAACTTCATCATTGAATTGAATCCTTTCTATGCTATCTGTTGACCCAATGCCACTACTTTTGTCATTATTTATACATAAACTAAGCATTTTCTGTATTGATTTTTCTAATTTCTTCTTTCATCCATTCCTTATTCTTCATAACTGAAATTATATCATCTGCATAAGCAAGAATTATTGGAATTTCAATTTCTCCTGTTATTTTATATTTTGTCATTTTCAACCCTCTGTTTAGTTTACTAACAAGTACATTCATAACTAATACAAATTAAATGCTGATTGCTGGACATGCCTGCCTTATCCCATATTCTATCTATTTCTTCACTTAACCACCCATTTAGTAAAGCTCTCACATTATTATTCTAATACACTTAAATAAATATTTTAATTATTTTATCACTTATGTTATAATCTCTTAATGTATCCCACAAAACATTATATTGTATTCTATCAAATGCTTTACTTGCATCTCTTACCATAACCTTAGATTCTACCCCTTTATTTATAACATCATCTATCACATCTCTCAATATTCATAATAAATCCTGACTTCCTTTACCTTTTCTACTGAAAATCATATCATCAAGTAATTTATCTGCACTATTTCCTAATCCTTTCCCTATTATTCTCATAAATATCTTATAATCTATATTATTTAACACTATCGATCTCCAATTTCTTATATCATCTTTTTATTTTTTCCATATAAATTTCATAACCCAGTACATATTTCTTTTTCTACTATTCCTGTTTTTATCCATTCATTTAATACTTCCATGAAATACACTTTTGCTATTGTTCCATGTTATAATATGTGTAATACTCAACAACATGTATTCCAGTGGCATTGTCCATAAATAATTCCTTTAAAATTATATTAAGTTCTCCTACACTTATATTTTTTCTATACTCTTATTATCCACTTTACTTAATTTTTTTTTAACTTTCCCTTTACGCCTCTCTTCCATATCCCTTTTTTAAATGCATTCTCTCTATACTTTCCAATTACTTCAATTATTTTTTCTTGCATATTCACTCTCTGTCCTTCATTATTGTCAAAACTCTTATTATTTTCTCTTGCAATCATATTTAAATATGGCACCACCTCTTCGTTTCTTCCATTTTAAAAATATCTTTGCTTATATAACAATTGTTATCCTCTCCAGATTCATTTCATATATCTTCTTCTCCTTTCCATAAACAATTATCTTATTTTCTGTTACTTCTTTAAACACCTCCTGACTTAATTGCTTATATTTTAATTTTCCTTTCATCTTTCTCATTGGTATTCCAGAAAACACATTTTTTTATATTTTCCTTTAAAACTTATCCACCAATTCATTAAATTCTCATAAAATATTCTTCATGTTCACATGGTCTTTGCATAATTGGTTAATTTCTTTTGTCTTCCTCATCTAAGTATTTTTCATTAAGTCTGTTAATGCCTTTACCTGATCTTATATATCCTTCCTTTTCTTGCAGTTCTAATCATATAGCTAAATGATCTAAAAATTGTGTTTCCTTTATTCCTCCCTCTGTGTATATATATATATATATATATATATATATATATATATATATATATATATATATCATATATATAACCTTGTACTTTTTATTATTCTATATACCTTCCTAACATCACTTCCTACTTTTCTTCTTGTTTTTTAATCACAGTTGAAATATCCCACTATTATTTCAGTATTCACCGCTACATAGTTTAGAATTTTTTAAACATTTTTTCGCTTTCTTTCATCATAACATGTGCATAATTTGCAATAATTCCATACACATCTTTCTTCCATCTTATGTCTATCACAATTATTGTGCCTAATTCTACTATGCTATAATCTAAAACTTTTATTGTTTTGTTGCATAACACTGCAATACCTGAACATGTATTTTCCCCATATTCCAAATAATGTTTTCAGTCCATAATTTTTCCATTTGTAACCTTTCTTCATCTGTTAACATTCTCATGACTTCTAGTATAATTATATGCCTATCAAGTGATGCACACCATTCTAAAACACCCATTCTTCTTTTAGTATTGTTTATACTATTAACATTTACTGCCAAGATTCTCAGCTTCCTGTTAGTAACACTTTTCTACATTCTTTCATATTACCCTTTACCTCTTTATTTTCTTTCACAACTGCAGTCTGAAACTTTCTTTTTATATCTTTACCCTTTTTCTTATAGAATTCTTTTTCTCTCAGCCCTCTCCAATTTACATTTTTGTATTAACTTGCTTCTTGTACCAGTTCTTCCACTTCATTATTTTCATTTTCTTCATCTACTATTTTTTCTTTATTATCAATCTGTTCTCCATACTCTTTTTTCATATTCCTATCTATACATTCATGTGTTTGCTCTTGTTCTTCATCTTCTATATTTTCATCAAAATCTATCCATGCATGTCCCATTTTCCCAAAATGTTTTACATATCATATCACACATCTTAGCTTCATGCCCCGGCTTCCCACAAATGCATTTTCTTTATCACAATTGCTATTCAAATGATCATCTTTCCTACAAATACATGTTTTTGGTTGTCTCACATATTTAACATAGCCTCTCTTTCCATCTAAGTTCATCAGTCTTGAAATATGCATACTTTTTTAACTTTCCATTTTCAAATTAACTCCATAACCCATCCCCCAGTCCATAATCCTCTATCATCATAATTTTTTATAATGTCCAGCACTTCTCTGCATACATTCTTTAAATAATCCTTTAGCACTTCTTTCTCAACTTCAGTATGAAATTGGACAAAAATCCATTTTTTGTCTCACTATTAAATGTTTGCACTACATACGGATTCCAAAGATTGCAATCTTTCTTACTTTCAAAATTCTCTAAGAATTCTTCAATACACTACCCTGTTTCAAACAAGATGTCACATAATGTATCTTTATTTATATGTATAAAAGCCTTTACCTTTTTGGTGAAATACCAAGAGGTGCAATCACTGTTTCATACCTCATACCTTTTGAGATCTTTTTCTTCTTTGCTATTCAACCCTACCACAAATGTTCTTAATGTCATCTCTCTCTTTTCTTATGCTCACTTTCTTCCTTCCTTCAGCTTTTGACCATATGAGTTCTTCTTTATTTCTATCTCTTTCACCTCCTTCTCTTGTATCTTGTCCATAATGTCACCCAACAAAGCTGCCATCTTGCTCTCCTGTTCACTCTGGCTTAACATGTCTTTTAAGTAGACATCCCGCAACCTTCCTGTTTGGAGGGTTGTAATAATACATCTTTGCTATACTGCACTATCTCCCTTGAACAACCTTTCCTGAAACAAGCACTCCAAATCTTGTGAAGGTCCAACAACCTTTTTTTCTGCCTCTTTTGCTTCTCCCTTCCCCACGTATACAAATAACTTCTCCACTCCTTCCGCTATACTTTCTTCATTGAACAGCCTGTCTCATAAAGGCTCCACTAGCTCCATGCTTATGCTCTACGTCTCTCACTGTGTGCCAATTTCCACTTTACAGACAATTGCCATACTCCTGCCTGCTTCTCTGAGCTGTCTACATGCCTACACTGGAATCAGGAAGCTGTAAGTGCTGCAAACAATAGCATCTCCATAAGCTGAAAAGTAGAAAATGCTCATTGATGCCCTAGCCAAATTTCCCCATAGTAGTATAAATGTCACCTTGGGTCTCCCCTAAAAAGAGGCCTCTATCCTTGTGGGGCTAACCTGGACAACAAGGGACAGATACAGAAGAGATTCAGAATATATCAAGTGAGGATGATGTATTGAACAAAGAAATGGCAGTTGGCTTGGGATAGGAGTAAATGGAATATAGTTTTTGTTGGCCAAACTAAATCTAAAGTGCAATACCATGTAGATGAGAATATGCTGATGGCCCCAGAGGGGGAATAAGAAACATGTATCTTTATTATTCCTAAAAAGAATCATCATTAGAAAAGCAAGTAATCAGTTGTAATGCCTAATAAAATGCCAATATGCATAGCTCAAGAAGTGGAATGCTGAAAACATATTTGCAGTCTACAGAGATTTGATACCATTGATCCTAGAATAATGTCTTAAGTAATGCAGATGATTTATGGAAACTAAAGCTAAATTAGTGGAGAAAAAAGTGCAGAGGAGTGTTACCGAAAATGTAACAGAATTGATTTTGTCTGGATAAGCAGCAGCTCCCTTAAACTCCATAATTGCTGCCTACTTCAATGAAGTTTGCATGCCTACATCCACACACGCATACATACACACAACTGTTCATTGGGTTACTCTGTTCAAGAACTCTTAGCAGCATATGTTTAATAGGCTCACATTGTACAGACATAAAAACTACCATTTTCCTCAATGTTTTACTTAAACAGAAATACCAGATACACCCTCCTCTTTCCAGCTTGCATGAGCCAGCAATTACCATGCAGTCTTATTCTCTCCTGTGCAGTCTTTTCTGGTGTCCATACTGTTAGTGGAAGCCCAGACATCTGGGTCACATTCAAGGCTTCGGTTTCTTACATCCAAGGGCTGAATGTATGAGACAAGTGTTTTGTTTAGACAAGAGAAGACAAGAGAAGCTGGGTGAGAACATGATGTGGGGGGATATGACAGTAAGTAAGTGGGTAGGTTACCTAGCTTAGGAGGAAGAATGAAACAAAAGAAAACACTGGGTTTAAGAGATGGGACTAGATACAGAATGATGTGAAGAAGTACTGAGTCACAGGGAGAGTAGTACACCTATAAAACCAATTAAAGTAGGAGATTTTAGAACCTGTGGCAGTAGATTACCTTAAATCAGCATGTGATATAGGAAATAAAAATGGAAATGAAATGGGGTTAATTTCGAGGAGCTTATTGCCAGGTAAAGACAATACAGACCTGCTGGTCTGTTTCTGTTGGTATAATGTTATGATTGCAAGTATATTAGTATCAAAATGTCATTCTTAATTGTGGAAATGAGCATATCACATTCAAAATCATTATTCTGCGCAATTGAGGAAAACCTATTTTCAGATGTGCCAAGGACTGCAAAAATTACAAAGAAATGAACAATAAAAATACACATTACCTAAAGAAGTCATTGGGTATGCAGATCTAAAGCAATATACAAAGCCAAGAAACAGAACATTGCATGAAATTACGTGTGAGAGTTGAGGTTGTGCTTGGTTAATGCTGGCCTTAGCTATGTAATGAACTGGTTCCTCTAAATAACTTTTGGCTTGATATAGCAGATGTGGAACAGCATACCACAGGTATTTGTTCCTGCAATCATTTTTCAAGAAAGTTATGGAATTACATTTCTCATTCACAGGTGGGATTGTTTGCTGTTATTATAACCTGTTTGGCTGTATGCATTTCAGGGATTTGACATTTGACTATTCTACAAGCTGAAGATTATGGAGAAAGTGTAGCTTGTATAACTAACTTCTGGAATATCCAAGACTTCATTAAGTTCTCAGACTGAAGGATACTAACATTTTACATTCCATTGATCATGACTTGTAAACTAAATGCTGGGCAGGTATCCTCTTAGGAGCAAACAGTCCATGGAATATCCTCTAAAGATTAAGGCTGACCATACAAATATTTTGAAGCAGTAAAGAATATTCTTACTGAAGAAAGGTAACAGTGAAGGTTTAAACTGTAAGACTAGAGTAAAATAAACCAAGTTACAGCAAGCAGGTCTGAGAGGTGGCTAGATCCATTAAGAGACACATGTCCATACTGGTCTGTATATTTATATGTCAGAGGACAGACAAGAGAGATTAGAAAAATATGAGATTTTGAATGTGATATGATAGCTTCCATAACTAAGAATGCAATTCTGATACTGATATACTTGCAATCATAAAACTATACCAACAGAAAGAGACCAACAGGTCTCAATTGTCTTTACATGGCAGTAAGGTAATCGAATTTGACCCTATTTCATTTCAATTTTTATTTCATATGTCATATGTTGATTTAAAGTCATCTGCTGCCACAGGATAAGCAGGCTCTCTGGAGAGCAGTTCACTGTTTACACAGTTAACAAATGAATAGTAATAAAAAATGAATAGTCACAAACTAAAAGCCGGATTCAAGAAAGCCTACACTGTGTACAGAATATGTATTCAAGAACACCACTCCCATATTATTTGTACATTCTAGTCACTCAGAAAGATTACACTAAGTGTACATGTAGTCTACACTTTGTGGTAACCTTTATAGGTTCATAGGTTCATAGGTTCATACTAGGCTATCTGCCCTGGGGCAATTATAAGCCTAGCCTGATTCTGTATGGCTTACGCCACCCCTTGATTTGAGTATACTGTGCCCTTTTTAAGGTTTAGTTTACTGTGCCTCTGTCTAATAGTGACACGGGAGTAATCCCTGGGACAAACCTACGATCCCCCATCCACTTATCGAGATTCTTCTTGAAGAGATTCAGTGAGGTGCTCTGCCTCACATGAACTGGAATTCTATTCTAGAGTGAAGGGAGACTCTGGGTTATGAACCTGTCCCTCCAGCAAGTTCTATTTATTTCTGTGCTGAGGTTCAAGTCCCTCGAGCGTGTGGCTCTAAGGGATTTAGATTTACTGAGGTGGAGCATGTCCATTAATTCTGGATTTGACATAGCTTTGTATGTCAGGCATAGATTGCCTCGAAGTAGGAGGTATGCAACTAAGTAGAGCTGGAGGTTTTTTAACCGAGCAGCATATGGCATCTGTTTGAGACCCTTGATCCTCTTGGTGAGATACTTTTGGGGTCTTTCTAATTGCTGCAGGTGTCGGGAAAGGTACATCCCAAAAGGGGCATTGTATTATATGATGGGCCTGATGAGGGATGAATAAAGGGGCACGATTACCTCTCTTGATCTAGATGTGAAACCCTTCGTGATGAGGTGGGCTATGTAGAAGGTCTTTCTAACCACTTTGGCAATGTGGTTTTCAAAGGAGAGATTGCTATCAACTTGGGTCCCCAGGTCCCTAATAACTTTCTCTGTACTTAATGGGTTTCCGCCTATGTGGTAATTTGTGGGCACATTGTTTTTGCCAAAGGGTATGACTATACATTTTTTGGCATTTAGCTTTAAACCATGGCACTGGCACCAGTTATCTGTCTCTGTGAGACCTTTTTGAAGGATGTTTGTGTCAGCTGGAGAGTTGATTATGGTGCCCACTTTGCAGTCGTCTGCGAACTTGGTGAGCCATAGTCCTCCCATGTTTGCCTGTACCTCGGAAAAGTATATACCGAACAAGAGTGGTCCCAGGACAGAACCCTGTGGGACGCCACTTGTGACCAGTTTCGAGTCTGACATGGCTCCAGCAACTCTCACTCTGTGGGTTCTGTCTTTGAGCCAGTTTGCGACCCATCTTGTGACATAGGGGTTTATATTTAAGCTGGATAGCTTATCTATGATGCCCGAGTGGGGTATTGTGTCAAATGCCTTTGCAAGGTCCAGATAGGCTGTGTGGACTACCTTCCCTGCATCTATGGCTTTGGTGACTGTTTCAAAGAAGTCAACCAGGTTCAAAAGGCAGGATCTGCCATTGACAAAGCTGAACTGGGTAGGATCTAGTGTCTGTAGGTCCCCAATGTCTTTGTTTATGAGCTCCATGATGATCCTCTCCATAGCCTTGCAGACTAAGCTAGTCAGGCTTATGGGGCGATAGTTTCCAGGGTCCGTAGAGGCTCCACCTTTGTGGAGTGGGACCACTGTTGCTGTACGCCATTCTGTGGGCACATATCCTGTAGTGAGGCTGAGATTGTATAGCTGTTTTATTTGAGGGATTAGTTCCTCTTGTAGTTCATGTAGGACGCAACCTGGGATGCCATCTGGTCCCATGGAAGCAGTGTTTTTTTGCTTTGGAGAGGGCAGCCTTCACCTGAGCATCTGAGATGTTTGGGAGGCAGCCCTCTGCCGGGATAGATACTTCCTCTTTTGGGAGGGATGGAGAAGTTTGCACTGAACCTGTCTGCCAGGATATTGGCGATGTCTGTGGGTTCAGTGTATTTTTTGTTGTTTAGAATCAACTCAGAACAAGTCTGGGAGTTGCATCCCAGGTTTCTAACATAACTGAAAAAAACCTTATGATTGTCTTTGGTGTCCTGTGCAATTTTTCTCTCGAAGCTGGCCTTGGAGGATTTTATGAGGGATCGTAATTTTTTGCTAGTACTGATCAGAGATGCCTTCCCTATTAGGGATTTTGCTCTATCATGTAGTAGCTTCCTCCTTCTGTTGTACAGTTTATTTATGGCAGGGGTCCACCAGACTGGACGCCTGCCTTTGGATGATTGGGTCTTGGTTTTGTTTGGGATAGCATGATCCATGCATTCCTGGAGATGTCCGTAGAATGCATTTATATAGGATTCTGCAGTTTGGGCTGTAGCTTCCACTGGCCCTGGGGCCTTGAAGGATTCCACTTCAGTTTTGAGAAGTGAGAAGTTCGCTTTTGAGAAGTTTTTCACTGTGGTTTTCTGGGCTGGGGGTGGGGTCAGGATGTGGTCATCCAGTGAAATTAATTTATGGTCTGATCTTACCAATGAGGGATATACTTCTGGTGTGGAGCATAGAGTCCCCATGTTGGTAATGATCAGGTCTAGTATGTTCTCCCCTCTTGTGGGAGTGGTGACTAGTTGTTCCATAGCATTTGAGTTTATAATTTCCAGGAATCTTTGGGCTAAGGTGCTGGGTCTTGAGTTGTGCTTCCAGTCAATGTTTGGGTAGTTGAAGTCGCCCAATATAATGGTGTTCGGAGAGATCTTCATGTTCTCCAATGTTTTCAGGAAAGCCGAATAGGATTCCTGACTTTGAGAGGGTGGCCTGTAGGATGCTATAAACTGAAAAGCAGTCTTGCCCACTGTTAGTTGCACATGGATGGTCTCCGATACTCCGTGCAATGCCACTAACCTGGAGGTGTGGATATCCTTGATAAATATGGAAACTCCCCTTCCTTTTGTGGTTCGGTCCGGGTTTTGGGGCCGAAAAGCATGATATGAGGTATAGCCTGGTAGTGCTGGGGTGCTCTCTGGAGCCTTGAACCAGGTTTCTGTCACTGCACAGATATCGATGTTCTCCATACTGAGGAGAGCTTCGAGTGCGTGCATCTTGAGGTTAAGACTTCTGGTGTTTAGCAGCATTACCCTTAGTTTCTTGTTCCTTGTGCTGTCTATGGGGGTGGGTTTGACTTTTGAGCCTTGCCTAAAAAAGGCACTATGGTGGTGGCAAGAGCCTTTGCCAATATCCGAAAGCCCAGTGGTGACAGGTGCAAGCCGTCCCTAGCGAAGCAATGTGGCTCGTCGAGCATGTCATCCCAGGCTGACAGACACTGGATCCCCTTTGAATGACACCAAAATTTTAGCCAATTGTTAAAATCGATCATTTTGTCTTTGTACTGTGGCATCATTCTAGGTGAGGGTAAGATGCTGCTCAAGGTCAGGGTCATACCAGCCTGGGCTACATGATCAGAGAGCTCCTCTATGCCTCTTTTCATGTAGTCCAGGGAGGTACATCTCAGGTCATTCAGACCAGCATGTACAATGACTGAGTCATATTTGTATTTGCTTTGGAGTGACCTGAGTGCTTGCGTTATGTGTTGGATCCTAGCACCTGACAGGCAGCTCACTGTGACCTTCTCTTTATTCAGCCTGGTGAGCGGGACGTCAGTGTGTCTGACAATAGAGTCACCTATAACAAGAGTATCAGGTGTGTTATTCAGCCTTAAGGGCTGTGGCTGCTTGGCACACTGACTTTGTGGGTTATGTGTTGTGTGTGTTTTGTTTTGAGGTAGCATTTTCTTGGATGTCTGCTTTGGAGGTCTCTGTTGCTTAGGTAGATTTTTATTTAGAGCCTCCGAGTATGTTTTTGTGTATTTATGTGTTTGGTTCGCTGATGTGGTGGGACTATGTGATACTGGAATTGTGTTGTGTGAGGTTACCTTGTCCTCCTGACTGGTTACACCAGTTTTGAGATGTGAGAGCTCAGCCTCCAGTTTGGCTAAATAGTTGCATCTCTCACATATATTTGAACCTGTTTGGAGGAGGAGAGGGTTGTCCGTGTACATGAGACAGTTGTAACATTGCCTCAAAATTCCCTGATTCACCAGCTGGACTGGAGAGGAAACCATTGACTGACCTTTGGACATGCTAGAGTAATAGGGAAACTGAATTTAAGACGGACCAATAGAGGACAGGGTAATCGTAGAGAGTATAAGAGTAAGTAGTGCTTATGGTTTAATAGTGCTAACTTGTAGGATTACTTAATTGGACCAGTGAAGGGCCTTAGAATGAGAATATGGTGTTTAAATTGAGAGATAGAGTAGTTCTAAGGGAAAAAGTGAAGAGCAGACTTTGTGGAGCCAGGAATAGTTTAAACCCAATTAGGCGGCGCTGCCCGCTGTTGCGCTATGCTCAAAAACGTGCAAAACCGCGCAAAAGAGGGTTTTAAGAGAGGAAGATGAAGGAGTTTTGGAATTGACCCAGGAATGGCCAATAAAACTACAGTTTCAAGTCAGTAACCACTCCCACAGGGGCAGGCAGGCTGCTCAATGTTTTTCACTGCCACTGATCAACAGAGAGACTTTCCTTTAGCCCAAGCAAAAATGGCCTCACAGAAACTTACAAACAGTTCAAGAACAGCAAGCCTGTAACTGAACTTTTTTAAATCTCAGAAAAGTGGGAAAAAGCAAGATTTTTTTTTTCAGAGATAGCAGAGGTTAACAAGTATCATCAAGTTATAACAGTGCAGTAAATGACCCCACACAAGAGTGCTAGGCCAAAGACAGATAAAATGCAAGTTTTGAGAAAAAAACGATTTTAAAAATAAGTGCAAACAGGAAATTCAGTAAACAGCTCTAGGTTGTGCTCTAAATACAGTTACTAATGCAGAAATCAAATTTAACAAGCCAGAAAATGTTCAAAATAGGCGGCTATGCAGAAAAACTTAACAAATAAACAGAGAAAAAATACTTAAAGTCTCAAAAGTGGCTCCTTTCTTCTCTCAGCGTATTCTCCTCTTGGTGGGTGCTTCACCAACAGCCAACAAGCCTCTGTCAGTATTTAAAGCTGCAAGAAAATCAGTAGAAAAACTAAAATTAGAAGGAAGAAGGTCCGAGTTATGCTTGCTTTGTTTGTTCACTCAGAAAAGTATACAGTTAGTGAAGGTGTTATTCAGTCTCAGGGTTTTTCCCCAATTTAAATGAATCACAGTACCTGAATCATGATGATTGTGTTCTTATTCAAATCTGACTATCAGTGTTAATATATAAAATAAAATAGCATACGTGAGTGTGAATGTGGTACTATATAATTAACAAAGCAGTGTATCTTTGCTTGTGATGACTTGACATTGCTGGAGTCTCTCATGTTGCAATACCACAGTTCTTGCCAAGCAAACTGCCACCTTTCAATCATTGTGCAAAAAATGTTTTCCTAAGTATCAATTATTTAACACTTGTTAACCAGGAAAGTCCAACTTGGAACAAAGCCAATGTTCAGTGGAGGCCCAGGGAAAAACACTCCAAATGCATGTCTTTGTAATGTGGGAGGAAACTGGAGCACCCAGAGGGTGCCCACATGAATGCAAGGAGGACATGCAGACTTCACCCAGAAGGCACTCCAGCCAAGAATCGAACTGAAAAATCTCTTGTTGTGAGGCGACAATGCTACCACTGCACCGCTGCACTGTCCAATCAACATGAGCTGCTATTCATTAAATCAAGTCTGAAAAAAAAAACTGTTCATTATCTTCTGATCAACTGGTCAAAGAGACAACATAGGAATGAAAAGGTGTTGTATTTGTGAGCTTACAGGACCCATGTTAAAGCCCATTCCTGAGTTGTGATGAAATGAGAGTCAGTGAATTAGTCTTGTTAAGCTGTGATTTGATGAATATTGGCTTGATAAATTGCTTTAAAATGCAGCTCTTATTTTTATTTCAAAGACTGAGAAAATCTCATATTTTTCTTCTCTGTCTTATCTGTCATCTGGCATATAAATCTATAGACCAGTATGGATATGTGTCTCTTAATGGATCTAGCCACCTCTCAGACCTGTTTGCTGCAACTTGGGTTCATTTTACTCTAGTCTTACAGTTGATTAAACCTTCACCATTACTGTTCCTCAGTAAGAATATTATTTATTGCATTCAAAATATTTGTATGATCAGCCTTTACCTGTATGAACAATTCAAAACAACAGAGCTTAGAGTTGTAGACCAGACATTTTTACCACTGAACAAACATGCAGCCCAATACTGATAAAAAAATTGAAATATAACAGATCCACAGATTGGTATATGTTTAACAAGTATGGTTCTGATATTGTTCTTTGGTATCACTAATAAGTATGCTTCTAATATTGCTCTTTGGTTTTGTATACTGCTGCTACTGCTACTGCTGCTGCTGCTGCTGCTGCTGCTGCTGCAACTGCTGCTGCTGCTACTGCTGCTACTGCTGCTGCTGCTGCTGCTGCTGCTGCTGCTGCAACTGCTGCTGCTGCTACTGCTGCTGCTGCTGCTGCTGCTACTGCTGCTGCTGCTGCTGCCACTGCTGCTACTGCTGCCAATAAACTTTGTCCAAGAGGAAGGGTGTTCAGACTCCATTTAACATATCATGGACTGCATGATACTGAAATAGAGGAGTGATACAGGGTTGATAGAAAAACAATTCAGGAGCTCTGCAACTTCTGCCACCCCCACCTGAAACCCCGGGAAAATCAAGGAGAACCTGTACCAGTGGAAACTAAGCTATATGCAGAATTAAGGGTATTAGCTACTGGTACATTATAGAGACCCATAGGGGATACACTAGAAGTGTTGTCTCAGCCTCCAAAACATTGCACCAATGTCTTAATGCTATGCAAGAACATGAAAGGGAGTCTATTTTCCACACACACTAGAGGACAGAGTAAGATCAATGCAGCACTTTTATGCTATAGAAAACTTCCCTGATGTTTTGGAGTCCATAGACTGCACTCGCATAGAAATAAAAGCTCCACCTGGTGAACAGGGAAAGACATACATCACAGGGTTCCACTCAGTCAAATGCTAGGGTGTCTGTAATGCCAGAAGTATCATCCTTAATGTGTGTGCAGGTGACCCAGACATTTACCATGACTCACACATATGTCACACCTCTCAGCTTTACACAAGATTTGTTAGGGGTGATGTTCCACAATGCCAACTGTTGAGAGATGCAGGATATGCACTGGAACTCTGGCTTATGACACCCATCAGAAATGAATACCCACACCCACAGATGAAGGATACAGGGATGCCCATGCTCAAACTAGAAGCAGCATAGAGAGCGTGTTTGGCATGCTGAAGTCATGTCTCCACTGTGTAGATGCATCAGGGAATGCCCTGTCGTTCAATCTAGGCACCTGCACAGAATTTCTTACAGTCTGTGCTATGCTGCACAATATCATCTTGAGGAAACAGCTGCAACAGAGACAGCAAGGGCCAGGACCTCTTACTCCTGGACAACAGGCAGGGCCAGTATGTCCACCACTTACAGACAAGGATTCTGAGGGGGAAACTCTAGCTGCAGAGAGACCCAGCAGATGTAGGTGTGTACAATATGCCCTTGGCCTGGCAAAGAGGCAAAGGATTTCACACTTAATCATTACCTAAGACACAAATGACCAGTGAAGGAACACACATAACAACCTAAGCACATACAAATATTAAAACTGATGCTAGACCCTGTCCACAAACTTTACTTCCCTATGTAATGGCTGTAAATGGATACAGCCCCAAAGCACATGACTCATACCTGCAGTAATGTCAAAGTAAGTGTGGAACCTGCAGTACATGAGAAAGACTCACTTAGCTACCTACTCTATGCAGCAGGGGGAGGGGTGCAGTAGGCAAAGGCTGACACCAAAGAAGTGAGTGTGTATAACAAGCACAGAGCATTAGGTAAAGCATGGAATGTCTCAAGGCCACTAACAGAAGATATATCCCAGTCAACATAAAGGTTTGCTTAGCTTGCATGTGTGTGAATCAGTATGGTCAATTGTTCATGTGAAATGTGTGTGTGTGTGTGTGTGTGTGTGTGTGTCTGCATGAACACAATCAAGCTCTGAGCTACCACTATGTCCTGGCATGTTGAAGAGGTGTGAGCCGTGCATGGTAGATTTTTCCAGTTCAGTGTCACCTCTCCCAATCATGTGAACTGCCTCTGCCAGGAAAAGCACTGCCACTTCCATGACCTCAAGTTCAAGGTGGGTGTGCTACCTCAACATGAGCAATGTCTGCTCAATGAACCCTCTTCATGACTACATCCAGGACCATGACCCTATGGCTTGCCACATTCAGGTGTGGACACCTTAATCACTGATGGAGCAGTGGAACTAGTCCCATTACAAGATTGGGATGTGGCACAGCCACACTGGCTAACTCCAGAGGATGCTGTGACTCTATGGACACATGGCTACTGATGCTCCCCCAGAAGATGTGCCATTGCAAACACTGAATGATCCAGTGTGTCACTCATCCTATCCAATGAGTCACCCAGACAGTTGAGGCAGCCATGCATATCAGAATGCACCAAGTTTAGGACTCACACTATCTCTTATGAGACCCTGGTGGAATGTGCCTGTGCCTCCATGACAGCCCTATACATACATCTGGTGGCATGTAATGACATAGCATCAGGATGAGGATAGACAGTAGGCCTCCTCTCAACACCTCTAGCAACCCTCTTGTGTGGTAACATGCCTCACGATAGCTATGGGCAAACCAAACCATCTCTCAGCCAGAGTAACCACACTACCTCAATCAACTGTATCACCCCCAATCTGTCCTGTCTCTGAGCACTGTGTAAAATCCCATGATTGGAGGAACACCCTGGTCAGCCTCAGTAAGAAGCTGAGATCCCTCATAAAATCCTCCAAAGCTAGTTATGAAAACAAAATTGCCACTGATTCTAAAGACAACCACAAAGCATTCTGTAGGCATGTCAAGAATCTCAATGGCAACACTCAGATCTGCTCTGTGTTACAGCACAATGGCACTAAATATACAAAACCAACTGATATTGCCAACATCCTGGCAGATAGGTTCAGTGCTAACTTTACCCATCTCTCACCCCCTAAAGGGCCCATCTATATACTGGAAGAATGTAAAGTTCCTGTAATCACGGCTGCACAGGTAAAAAACACACACTCCAAAGCCAAGAACACAGCATCCATGGACCTGACAACATCCCAGACTGCATTCTACATGAACTACAGAATGAACCGGCACCCCACCTAAGTACCATGTTCAATCATAGCCTCACCTCAGGCTTTGTGCACACTGAATGGTTATCCCAGTCCACAAAGGGGGAGCCACCACAGACCCTGGGAACTACTGCCCCATTAGTCTGATGAGCCTGGTCTACAAGGCCATTCAATGTATCATCATGGAACTTCTAAGCAAAGACATTGGTAATCTCCAAACTCTGGACCTCACCCAGTTCAGTTTTGTAAAAGGCAGATCATGTCTTCTAAACCTGATAGACTTCTTTGAAGCAGTCACCAAAGCCGTAGACGAGGGTAAGGTGGTTCACATAGCCTATCTAAATCTTGCCAAGGCTTTTGACACCATCTCCCACTCTGGCATTATAGATAAACTCACTAAACTAGGTATAAATCCCTATGTCACAAGATGGGCTGCCAACTGGCTCACTGACAGAACACACACTGTGAAAGTAGCAGATTCCAAAACTGACTTCAGACCAGTGACAAGTGGAGTACCACAGGGTTCAGTCCTGGGTCCTCTCCTGTTTGGTATCTACGTCTCTGAAGTACAGGTTAACTCAGAAGGCCTTTGGCTAATGAAGTTCACAGATGACTACAAACTAGGAGCCATAATTGAAACTCCTAATGATGTGGACATCCTACAAAATGGCCTCACTGAGACAGATGCCTGGTGTCCAAGCCATGGCATCAAGCTCAATACCAAAAAGTGCATTGTCATCCCCTTTGGTAAAAACTCTGTACCCATGAACTACCACATAGGTGGTAGTCTACTTAACACCAAAATTGTGATAAAAGACCTTGGGACACAGGTGGACAATCGTCTCTCTTTTGATAATCACATCACCACAGTAGTCAGGAAAGCCTTTGACATGGCACACCTCATCACAAAAGGTTTCTCATCCAGAAAAAAAGAGGTCATTGTTCCCCTCTACTCTTCACTCATTAGACCCAATATAGAGTACAATGGCCCTTTTGGTATGTACTTCACAAGACATCTACAACAACTGGAAAGGCTGCAGAAATACCTCACAAACAGGATTACCAGTCTCAAACAAATGCCCTACACAGACCGTCTTAAAAAATTATGACTTTACTCCGTTGCATATTGCCTACTCAGAAGCGATCTCTGCCTAACATACAAAGCTATGTCAAGCCCAGAGCTGTTGGACAGGCTCCACTTAAAGAAATCCCAATCCTTCCAAGCTACATGCTCTAGGGACCCAAACCTTGTCACCACAATAAACAGAACATGCTGGAGGGATATATTCCTGTCACAGAGACTTCCCATACTCTGGAAAAAACTACCTATCTATATCAAACAAAGCTCCTCATTAGCACTCTTCATGAAAAATCTTGATGATTAGATAGGAAATAGGAAATTCACCCCGGGGGATCACTTTTGTGGCTCTGCTCGACAGGGGCACAGGAAAATAATTTTTTGGGTGGCGAAAGCCAGGGTACCTTTTTGACTAGGCTTATATAGGCCCTAGGGTCAATAGACTAGTACCTACCTATGAACCTATGAACGCATATGCAGGCATAATGATTGTATCTGAAATAAAGCCAGTGGATGTATGAGCCAAAACCTCGGTGTCAGATTGAACCATTGCATCCCTTGACTGTGCCGCTATATCACTGCCATCATCATCAGAGGCTATCGATACTCTGAGATTGATTGGTATAAGTTCTACATTGTCACTGTCAGGATCTCCTGTGATTATAAGCAAAAACACAAGAAGGAGAGAAATAGTTACTGTAAATGATCCAAAATTTGTTTTAAACATTTATGATAAGCAATTTCATATGCTAAAGAAACACAGTATTTACTGTGTACCCAGACATACATCTAAAACATGGTACTTAATAATAAAAGAAAGTTTGTGCTTACCATGTGTGGGTGGTCTTTTGTATGGTAATTTTGGTGTCCCTGGAAAAAGAGGAAGGTAGTGGAAACAAGGTTAATAAGCATTAAAATGCAAATAACACAAGGACAAGAGAATAATTTGCTTCCTATCTTCCCCTTAAGAAATATCTCAGAATCAGTGAGACTGACAAGCCCCCAACAAAATCTCTGTTGGACACTGTCTCTTGTAAGGCATATGTCTCATTCTTTCCATATATAAAAGTAGTAACACATTCATATATCTAGAATGGCAGTAATGGACTTGTGTGTGTGTGTATATATATATATATATATATATATATATATATATATATATATATATATATATATATAGCATACTTGGAAGTTCTTCTTGGACACACTTAGCCTGTTGCTCACATTAGCACCAACTTCCAGGAGTTTTTGTAAACCTTCTGCTAAGCTGTTCATATAGTAGACAGGAACTGTTCAGTTTCAGTAAGTGATGGTTTGGTAGCAGGACCACCCCATAGCCTTCTGTTTTTGTGTTACTGCAGCTGCATTCCTGCATACCTCTGTAGTCATATCAGTGCCACAGTGTCACACCTGATTATATTTTCTAGCATGACCACCCACTGTGATTATGTCAGTGATCACCTGCTGCCATATTTTTTTTTTCCTGGCAGACATATTCCCTCTGCCACTGTCAAACAGGAAGAATCCATGGTGTCATCAGGCTTTGGAGATGACTTTGATCTTTGCATCACTGAAAGGTGCCTTGCGTGGAACAGATGGTCTGGGTGCAATAATCCTGTATGACATGAAATAGAAAAATGGCACAACACATTTGTAGCACATAGAGAACTCATTCTTCTCAAATAAAATAAATACAATAAATAAATTCTGTGATCCCATCCACAATACAAAACAATTGAACACACAATGCTCATTCTGGACTGCTCACAAGCTAATGGAGCCTCCTCCTAAAATGAAAAATTCTAATGCATTAGCATTACATCCATGCTGTTAACATTTCTGTAATGAGGACAGCAGTTGTGTACCTGACTACTAGATGGTAGTATTTTCAATAACTATTCAAAAATCCAAAGTAGAAACACCCAGACAATTTCTTTGGTCACTGTACTGTTGTGGAAGTTGCCATGGGACATCTGAGAAGCCTAACACTTCTATCAGATACACATGCACAACCCCTTAAAGTTGATAAACTCAATACACTTGTCTTGAGTAACTGGTGAGGTTCCAAGAGAAAATGGCAATGCAGCACCATTCATAAACAAACTTGCAAAGCACAACAAGAACTGACATATTCACAGTATACAAAAAAATTAATAAAAGAAATGCATACAGATAAAAAAGCTTTCTGTTGCATAATTGAATACATTCCAAACATGACAATATAAGCAGTTTATGAAGAAGGCAAACATACCTTATGAAAAATGCAGTCATTTGTCAAAAAATCTCCTCCAGGTATCTATCAGTAACGGTCTGTCTCTATAAAATTAGTTTATCCTTTTTCCACTTCCACAGCTATACCATTTCCTTTATATAGTGTAGATTCAGCCCTCTGAGCACTGTGAAAATGCAAGTGAGGTGTTAAATTATTAGCATATCTGAATACTAAAAAAAATCACTTAGTGTAAAGGATATAAACATAGTGTAAGTTATTACATGATTGCATGCACATGCTGTAAGACTGCAGGGAGGAGCAAAGACAATTGTTAACTCCTAATGGCTTGCAAGTTTTAATGATTGCACTGACTACAACAAGCAATGCTGAAGAGATTCTTCTCTCTGGTGTGTGTATCACACAGAGTAGACATAAAAAAGTGGATGCATCATGAGATTTATGAGAAGAATCTTAACAACATTGATATTTTTATAACAATAGCACACTCTCCACCATATGCTTAAAAATCTTTCTGAAATGCTGATCAACTACACTGAAACAAAGCTGCAATGAAATGTCCATGACATTGCATTTCTGTTAGTGAAGATGAGAAGAGGGGAAGATGTTCAAAAAATAGTGAGGAAATAACTGGCAGTGTTGGCAACATTACAGTATGGTACGGATTATTATTAGTCTAATTTATTTGCCAGTAATACATTCATCTAAACATTTTCAAGAAAATGAAAAGGGAACATTTTCTGATCTTTCTACTGCTTGAGCTGTAATTTGATGGTCTTTTAAATCAGATCTATGTGGTATGTACATTTTCTGATTACCACTCCAAACCTGTGTTGCTGGCAAAGAGGGATACAGAACATAACTGAGTGTGTGCTGTTATAGCACTGAACTGAGGGTTAAAGTCCAGATAGTTTGCTGTTTGTGAGAGTTGATATGTATTTCCTGAGCATATTATCAGGCTATAACACATGCACAGTTAGGAAACCTCACAATTGTGTATTTGTATTATTAATTGCTGATATTTGCTACTACTGCCATTTTTTGTTGTGGTCATCATTTGCACACATTTTGGCAAAGCACACTTTGGACTGGCAGCATTTTGTGACAGTGAACAAGAGTGCACAGCCCAAGGAACAGACTGAGAAATTTAATTTGGAATGCCATCATTAGTGCATTTTGGAACAGCAGCATACCTCTCAGTTGTCCAGATGTTCACAGAATGTCCAGATTGTAGCCTCATATTTTTGTCCTGTTCCTCATACAATTTGTGGTTTTCTGGCAAAATGTTAGAATGAGCTGAGGTATAAAGCCAGTAAATGGTGATAAACATTTGAGTTTCAGAATTCATATCTATCAGAAAATGCATGCTAACACAAATTCTGGTATTCTAACAGCTTTATACATTTATAAGAACATTTAAAATGCAGCCCTATTTTTGGGCCTTTGTCCCCCTATTTTGTCAGGCTTTGTCAAGATTTCTTGCACTGAGAGTTTGATAGATATGAGTGGCAGAGGTCTGCATTGATAGATCACATTGAACAGCGCTAAGTGAATAAATTCTATATCACACGTAATTATCACTGTAACACACAGTGCAAATGAAATTAGTTTAAAGAAACAGGAAAGAAGATGCATGGTTTGAATCCACATGCTCCTTGCAATGTTTGCAGCACATGTGAAAATGCAGCAAGTGTCTTTTTAATGGTATAACTGTTGATGAATGGGAATACAAGTCATACCTGTACTTTTTTTTTTTTGGTGTGGCATATAAATTATTATTTTTTTTCTTTTTCTTTTTTCTTTTTGTCTTTGTAAAGTGTTTCCTGCTTAGCGGAGGACAAACATGGCTCACAGGTAAAGGAAACAATAAAAAATGTAATTTTCATATTCTTAATTTACGAAAATACTCCTGTCACTGCTGAATGGTATTTGTAATGAGTGAGTAATGAGCACATGAGCCATAATTCCAGTGACTTTGGTATTGATCTGGGGTTCAAATCCATACTGTGTGAAGGAAATGTAGACATTATTACTCCAGGTTTCTGACTTACTTTCATCACAACTCCATAAGCTGTTTTTATTTCTGTTTCTTGCCTTCTGCACCTGCTCACTGTCGAGCAGCACATAATTAAGCTTACCTGCTTAAAGAAAAAAATGAAAACATTTTTTGTGCAGACTTCTGTAGTGCAAACAGGCTTAGCATCAATTAAGCATGTCAGTGATGACAACTGGAAAAACCTTGAATAGGTTGAGCATCACACATGCAAATGTCACTGCCATGTTTCACACTTTCATTGCTGTTTCATAAAATTTCTTCCTCTTTGTTTGGTAATAGATCTCTGTGCTTTCCATTTACAAATGCAGTTTGCATGGCTGTATGTCTTTGTGCACTGGCTGTTAAACACGAGATTTGTATTTGGCACAAATTCATTCAGACATAGAACTATTGCTTAACTTCTCCTGACATAGCTGGTGAGGGAGAGGATGGTGGTAAATTTAGAACACAGAGGTGGGGTGTTGAGGAGTCCAGGATTTTTGTGGCACTCCTCATGAAATGTGACAGTGCTAGGCTGCTGCAGGGGGACTACACTGGGTCTCAGCCTAAGACTGTCTCTAGTGCAACTAGCATCCCATGCACTGCAGAGTTGTTGTCACCATCTCAGTGACCTGAAATGGCTCAAGAAGGACCTCCTTAGCCAATAGGAGAATGAATTTAGAACTGCTGATACCCTCAGTTGTGTAAAATACTAATCCATTAGCATTCCAGTGCATAGAATTCAGTAGAAGGCCAAGACTGGTATTCATTATACTTCCATGCTTTTTCTCTTCTTCTCTATTGTACAGCTGCTGAAGACATTGCAGCAAACAGGAAGGCACACCAAGAGAATCTAAATCACCTCAGAGAGGCAACGGGTATGTATGCATTGGGTCTTACTCTAAGCCTAATAGCTATTGTAGTTATATACAGTATGGCAATGCTGAAATAAATAGTTGTTATGGTATCATAGCATTGCAACTGATTAATAGCACAACAGAGTAACACATTCCCATCATACATGGATGTGGCAAAAGTTTATAGAGTGCACAATCATAAATGTGTCTACAGTGAAATTATAGAGTCATATGACATGACATGGACCTAATTTTCACTTTTTTTGTGTTGCCCCACCCCTTCTCTAATGATTTTACTTGTGTATGTTTTAGGGGGGATGCACATTTCATATGGCCTAAAATGTTCTGTCATATATTTCTGCTTACAAAAAGTGACATTCAGCACAGAGAGGTTGACCAACCACTGCAGATTGGCCCACTGTCCCACCACAGGTTGCAGCATCAACATCCAGTACTTCAGGGACAGACTGTGTCATTGCTGTCTTCACAACCCTTACCCTACCTGCTCCATCTGCATCAGGTATACTGCCCCAGCAGCTAGTAGACTGGTACCCTTCATGAGTAGCAGTAGCGAAAATGGTGATTTTGTCACCTGGCATAAGTTGACAGGGTTGGTGCAGGGTATCATGTAAAGCGGCCTCGATGTCCAAACTGGCCATGTAGAAAATGTGCTTTGTCATATTGCCAACCTGATGCCACATCAAGCACTGACACAGAAAACTGACACAAGAACCAGTGATGACAGTTCTGTGGGTGAGCACTAGATTCTCACTGTTCTCAGGCTTGACATGTGTCTGCCTCTGATCTCCCCTCACTATCGCCAATCATGGTGTCCCCCAACATTTTGTGTCCATCACCATCCCTGTCTGTCTTATATGTCCTATATATCTGTGCCTGCCCTACATACCTGTCCTTCTCATTCCTAAGCACCTTCCCCAACATTCATTTCTCTTTGAAAGTAAAAGAAAAAATAAGCACTGGCCCAAACATAGCTCTCCACTTCACCTATGTGTCTTCTTGACACACTTGATTTGGTACAATTGACTCTATAAAAGTATTCTGTTGTTGTCACCTACCCTCGGTGTGGTGACAGTCCACATTCAGCACGTTCTGTATACATTTCTACATTTATGTTGTGAAGAAGTAGATAGCTATGGTTCTCTCCCCCTATCTTCCTGCAAATTCCTTTATTCTTTCCCCTGTAGTAATCTCACTGCTTGCTCCCCCCATTTCACCACTTTCCTATTTACCCCTTTCTCACACATTTAATCTGATCAAAACATAGAATCACACACAACACATATGGCCAGAAATGTCCCATAAGAAAGCCTTCAGTTTTTGCCCTCAGCATTTGGATGAAGTTTGGCATTGCACACCAATGCTGAGTGACGGTGAATGGTTGTTTATGTCCTATGGCAAAGCCTGGTCAGTTGTTGCAATCACCCACAGTACTCTGGTAATCCTCATGCCAATGTTTTAAGCATACTGCACTATCGGAATACAGAGTTAAGGCAGAATAAAGGCAATACTTGGCAACAGTTACTCTAACAGGAAGTAACAAAGTGCAACTTCCTCTGTGAATTGCTGACAAACATCACTCATCTGAAGATTGTTTATTGGCCATAGTAACAAGGGTTCGATTCCCAATGTATGTCATATTATTTCTTACCGTGATGTTACACTTCTATGGTGTGTTTCATGACATATATCTTAATTTTTATCCAGTTATGACCTGTAATGAACAGACTTTGAGTACTGCTGCAAAAAGCATTTGCAAACACATCCATGCCCATAAGGAATAATTTGTAAACCACTCTTATTCTACCAATGATCTAATCAGGTTTTGCCTCTCCTACAGCTTCTTCATCTCCAAAGTCATAAGTTAAAGATACTGAGTGTGACAGATGAATAATGAGGACACCCCATAAAGATGTGCATTAATGTCCCATAACACCAGCCTTTGAGATGTGTCTGTCCAGCTTTCTGTATCTTCACCCCATCTCTCTCACTCTTTTGTACTTTTGACTATTCATTAGGTTGATGGATATACATTTTATTTTATGGCCTTTTCATATGGTCATTACTTTTCTGAAGACTGATACCTACATTTTCTGCTGGCTGAAAAGGTCATCACTGTCCCTTCAATGGTGTGATTTTGAGATGTGGGAAGTACGATTTCTTTTGTGGTGTGTTGAGCTAGTCTATACACTAAATTTTTCATCTTAACAATGATTCAATTCCAGTACTAGGTGTAATGTAGAACTCAAAATGTCTGCAGTGGTGCTTGCATTAAGTATTGTGTTCTCTACATTGCGTAACTAGATAAATATGTGGTTTTAATCTCAGAACAGTCAACTTGTGTGTGTGTGATAATGGGTCCATAGTATCACTGGAGGATTAATTCAACAATGTGCTTATTTGACTCCCATAGGTGAGAAACATTTACATGGTCACATCAATCCAACATCCTCTTTTTACTCTTTCCACAACACCCTGATAAGGTAATTGTTTCAATAATGCACTCTCACACCACTAAAAATCAGACACCTCCTGTGGAGCATGCCTATAATACACATGCATAGAGACTATGTCAGTAGAAAGGTAGGGACTTTGAATACAGCAGAGAGACTCTCCTGACTGTGTATGTGAACATAAATAGACACATGGCTGTCTTATAACTCTTAGTAAAGACAACATTTAGAATCCCATATGGCTGTGGAAGTAATTTTGCACACACACCCCTCCTTTGCATGAGATAGTTGATATCATCCCTTCTGAAATGCATTGTGTTTCAAATGCAGTCAGACTTCTTCTGAGGTGCCTGCCTACAGTACACTTTAGGGTAGACTGTCTCAATAGCTAGGCAGACAGTTCAAATACAGGAATGGCTGTCATCTGTGAGTGCGTGTTTCTTCCTCTCACTGTGCAGAACAGGCTGAAAATAAATATATAATGTATATCTATACAGTGTGCTTGCACTGTGTGACCACTTTTTTTAGTAGAAACATTGTGGTAATGCACTATGGTAATGACATCCATTGAAATGTGCAGTGTCACAGTTGTATTTCAGCAAACTATCATTTGCTTGTGATGTTAGGTATATAGTACAAATCTCAACATCACTGCTTATAGTCAGTATGCATGTTGTTAACATTGTTGTCATCCATATGTGCTATGTTCTTGTATAGATGTTGTTTCCTCTTACAAGAGTTTATTCTAAATCTCCTTTTGAAAGGCTGTATTGAAGGCTGATGATGTAATTTGACTAGATTGTCCTTCCATACCAGTTGTAGTGAGCAGTCTCCGCAGGACTACGGACATGAGATGATGTAATGCATATTGTTGCCTAAGTAAGACGTGTTCCAGTATAGAAATATATCCAAATTGTACATAATTACTGTTCTGTCACCACAGTGACAACAGCAGGGGGCTATAGGTGTGTTTGGGTATACCTGACATCAAGCAGTGTTGTCTGACATACAGCAAGATTATTTGTATGTAATTACAGGGACACACAATCCTTGGTTCACACACATGATGTAATTCTTTTACATAACCACACATATGACAACTGGTGATGTATTTTTACCATGGCCCATTCATTGATCCCACTATGGTGCTGATTTTCTCAATGGTTAGGCAGCGCTCCAAACCAGCA
The DNA here is from genome assembly GCF_019279795.1 of Protopterus annectens. Taxonomy (NCBI): domain Eukaryota; kingdom Metazoa; phylum Chordata; order Ceratodontiformes; family Protopteridae; genus Protopterus; species Protopterus annectens. Next base: position 963,135,851 of record NC_056737.1, read on the forward strand.
TTGAGTAACTCTAAGCGTTTGTGTCCTTAACTGTTCTGGAGGAATGATATCCCCCAATTATATTGTGTATGTATAGAGTGGCAGAGACCTCCCTCATCCATATTACCAGATAAACATTATGGGGAAATAAAGTACAGCTGAATTAATGGAGTTTAACAGGTGTGACACCAGTTCCACTGTGGTGGAAGAGATTAATAGCCAGGTGTTAGTTGAAAGAGTTGTAGAGTTTGATGTTCAATTCTAGCATGGGGAATCATTTTATGTGAATGTACTGACATCATGCAATATTTATTTATTTATTTTATTTTACATTTGTTGACCAGGATAGTCCTACTGAATACATGTCCATTTTCAGTGGAGGCCTGGGGAGAAAAGCTCCAAACTTACATCACATCAGTCTTATCCCTTGATATGTTACATAAGAACATATATGAAAGTAGCTTTGAATTTCATGGTAGTAGACATTTTTTTCTGCCAATGTGATGGTGAATGTGCTGCTGTGGCACATGCATTGAGTACTGTGGTGTACATCAGTTCTTTGATGATATGTATGCAAAAATACAGAGAAACCTTCCTTAACCAAGGAAAACTAATACTGAAATGGTTACAATTGTATGCACATGAGCATACTCAATTAATTGCCATCAGGATGGCGTGCCGATATGGCATTCATTATCAGTGATCTTTTATTAAATCACAGATTAATTTCTGTTGTTTCTGGTGCCAATATCCATTGCTATCCTCTGTGGCAGATGCAGATAATACACAGCTCTGTGGAATAGACCACATCATAGTGTGGTATTTGCATCTGTTTTTATTTCTCTATACAATAACCGTGAGAGGCACAAGGGTAGTATGTATGTCACACTCTGTTCCTAGATTTGTAACACCACACACACCTACTTTTGGGATGCATAACCATTAGAATGCTGAAGTGCATAATTCCCTTCAAGGGTGATCCCCCTCCTATATGTGTTATGCCTATTTCTGGGGCATACAACGTTAATACACAGCTCAGTGGTAACACTGATTGCATAGGTTAGAATCTTGCAAAAGGAGATTGTGGCTTCTTAACCATTTGTATTTTCCAAAATATTATATTGACAAATTGCATGCTTTACAAATATGCAATAATGTATGTACTGTCCTGGCTAGCTGTCATCTCAACTGAGCATGTTAATGACATTCATATTTCATGTAATCCCCT
>NC_056737.1:963139557-963190447 GCF_019279795.1 Protopterus annectens
CAACCGCTGCTTGCCTGAACATCACAGGACAGCATCCATACATAGAAAACAAATGCTGGTACTCTATGGCATACGTAACCTGGTAATCCTGTAGGTTTCTGATATTTCATGAAACAGAGGGCTCTGGAACAACACAGGTGTACCCTTAAAATAAACAATGCGCTAGATTCCTTAATGTCTACACTAAGTGTAAATGTAGTAACCTTTTGTGGTAACCTTTATGAACTCCCCTCAATATTAAAGGCTGCAAGCATATCAGTGAATATGAGAAAGAAGGTGCGAGTAATTATTGTGTTTCCTGTTCACTCAGAATGGTTTACACAGTGTACACTTAGTGTAGGTGATAATGAATCCCAGGAAGTGGGTGTTTTCATTTTTATTTTACAAAATGAAAAGGCATATAAAGAAATGCAATGTTCTTCTGACTTCACTTCTAGGAAGTATAAATAAAAACTGTTTTTGCTTGCAAAAATAAACTGCACCTTCTTTCTATGTTCATCTTATCACTTTTCTTTTAAGGCAACGTTTTGCCCCTTTTGCTTGGCTTTACTGTATTTTTTTAACATTCAAAACAATATAAATATAAAATATGCTGATCTCAGTTTTACTTTCCTGTGTTATTACCAATAGGCCTGTTCTGTCAGAACTCACATACCCTCATAGTACCTTTTATATGACAAAACTAAAAAGCCTTCTAATACTTTGCAACACGATAAATGTTAATAACAAACTTACAATCTAATAATGGTGACTGTCATCATTTTTCAGATATTTAAAACAGAGCTAAAACACTGACTAAATTGATATAAAAAGCAAGGGTATAAATGGAAACATAAGACAGAGAAACAAGTGAAGGTCAGCATTTTCACTAAAGCATGCACATTGTTTCTTTTGTATAAATCCTTTAGGTTCTTTTCTCCACTTTTGAATTTGTGAAGACACATGCTATGCTTTAATCAGAAGGAAGAATTTACTGTTTTCCAGTGGCAGCACAGAAACAACTTGATAAGTGTAGTAAAATTGCATAGTCCATTGAATAGAAGCTACTTCTGAAACTTAGGACTATTTATAAACTGGGCTTGTGCTGAATAAAAACTGCTATCTGTGGTCTAATGGCTCAAGAAGAAGAGATGCCCTCTCTAAGAGAGCTTGACACCAGTTTCCCCTTGTATTGATCGCGGTTTCTTCTCTGAGTGCTCGAGTTTATGACAAAAGGGTTCGCGACACCACTGTCAGGAAGTCGATAGTGTGATAGATACTCCATGCAGCTGGTCCTGTCTGTAGCACTTTAACTGTGCTTTCACATTGACAGTTATTACTACTGCAGTAAATTCTTTAGCAAAATAAATAGGCTTCCGGTGAATTTATTAACCTGGGACACTGCAGTTTATTTAATATAACTCCTGCTTAAAGAAGTAATGCAGTATACTGGGTTTGTAGAATAAATTTAATATACATTTCTGTCCACTCTTTCCATTTTTTTATTTTGTTTTTATTAGACATACAACAGGATACAACAGGATTACAGTCTCAGTAATCATAGATATTTACTTACCCATTTAAATGGAGTCTCTTATAAAATGTCTAAACTGGAAGTCTTGCCTTTGTTCTCTCCATGTTTCTATAAAGAGATATAGCAGATGTTCCAGTGTATGGATTTATAAAACAAAGCTTTTTACTGTACAATACTTAAGAAAGTCAATAAGAAACTGTAACAGGCATACAAATTATGATGTAATACAGATATTACACAGCATTTGCCTTAATATTTTATTTATTCTGATACATATACTGCATGTTTATGGCTGACACGTTAATTTCTCTCACCGAGAAAACAGTGCAAATGATTTATTAGGGCTCTTCCACTTTAGCAGGAAAAATATGATATCTTTTTGAAGTCAATCAGTATTTTCTAATTTATTAATACAGGCTGTCTGTGTTGCATGATTTGCAGAAACTGAAGTTTAAAGACTTACTGTAACAGCTGGGGCATGACACCCAAGTGCACTTACATCCATAGTTTTGCATGCATTTTGCCTTTCTGCTAAAACAAGTTTAATATATAAAAGTGCACATTTTTTTACTTGTGTCTCTGATAACTGCAAAATTATACCCATTAGTAAAAATGTGAGTTTATATATAGTAGATTTGCAAACAAGACATTGATTATTTCATTTGGAACACTAAAGGAACATTGATACATAAACATTATGTATGCTGACCTACCAAGTCTTTCTCTAGTGTTTAGTCTATAGTTTATATGCCTAAGTAGAACAATTCTAGTTTCTTGTCTTTTGACATCTATGTTGTGCTATTTTATTATGCCAATACACTTTTATCAAGAATGTTGAAGCACAAGTTAAAAAACTTCTGTACCTGTATTGGGTTTGTGGTTCAATTCTGATTGCTGGTCACTGTCTTTGTGGAGTTTTCATGCTCCTGGTATGACTGTATGGACTTTCCCTGTGTCCCCCTGTGTAGTCTCCCATATTTCCAAAGCATACTGCTTGATTGGTTCATATTTATATTTATATTTATATCTATGTTGATACACACACACACACACACACACACACACACACACACACACACACACACACACACACACACACACACTCACACACACATACGTCTTATAGATATAGATATAGATATAGATATAGATAAATATATAGATATAGATATAGATATAGATACAGGTACAGGTACAGATACAGATACAGATATAGATATAGATATAGATATAGATATAGACAGATATAGATACAGGTACAGATACAGATATAGATATAGATATAGATATAGATATAGATATAGATATAGATATAGATATAGACATAGACATAGACATAGACATAGATATAGATACAGGTACAGATACAGATATGGATATATATATTGATATAGATATAGCTATAGATATAGATACAGGTACAGGCACAGGTACAGATACAGATATAGATATAGATATACATGTAGATATACATATAGATATAGATATAGAAATACATATAGATATAGATATAGATATAGATATAGATATAGATATAGATATAGATATAGATATAGATATCTATGGTTTATATATGATTGTTGAAAGTTAATATCGCCAAATGTGCATTTGAAAAGGTGATGAAGTTGTAGAACAGATTGTGTTTATTTTGTTTGTTTTTTATTTTAATGCTGACACTTTCTGATATAGTTAAAGTTTTGACATTAGGGTGTATGATAATGTGTGCACATCTGAGCATGTTAAGGTTAGAGTATGTGCTAGGTAAGGACATAGATTTTTAGGAGAGCATATGTAACTGTTTGGGGGTTAGGGTTAGAGCTAGGGCTAGTTAAGGACATAGATTGCAGGAGACCATATGTAAGTGTTTGTGGGTTAGGGTTAGAGTTAAGGTCATAGATTGTAGGAGACCATATGTAAGTGTTTGTGGGTTAGGGTTAGAGTTAGGGCTAGTTAAGGACATAGATTGTAGGAGACCATATGTAACTGTTTGTGGGTTAGAGTTAGAGTTAGGGCTAGTTAAGTACATAGATTGTAGGAGACCATATGTAAGTGTTTTGGGATTAGGGTTAGAGTTAGGGCTAGTTTAGGACATAGATTGTAGGAGACCATATGTAAGTGTTTTGGGATTAGGGTTAGAGTTAGGGCTAGTTAAGGACATAGATTGTAGGAGACCATATGTAAGTGTTTGCGGGTTACGGTTAGAGTTAGGGCTAGTTAAGGACATAGATTGTAGGAGACCATATGTAAGTGTTTTGGGATTAGGGTTAGAGTTATGGCTAGTTAAGGACATAGATTGTAGGAGACCATATTTAAGTGTTTTGGGATTAGGGTTAGAGTTATGGCTAGGTAAGGACATAGATTGTAGGAGACCATATGTAAGTGTTTGTGGGTTAGGGTTAGAGTTAGGGCTAGTTAAGGACATAGATTGTAGGAGACCATATGTAAGTGTTTTGGGATTAGGGTTAGAGTTAGGGCTAGTTAAGGACATAGATTGTAGGAGACCATATGGAAGTGTTTGTGGGTTAGGGTTAGAGTTAGGGCTAGTTAAGGACATAGATTGTAGGAGACCATATGTAAGTGTTTTGGGATTAGGGTTAGAGTTATGGCTAGTTAAGGACATAGATTGTAGGAGACCATATGTAAGTGTTTTGGGATTAGGGTTAGAGTTATGGCTAGTTAAGGACATAGAGGGTAGCAATGTGTATTAGTGTTTGCAGGTTAGGATGGGAGTAAAAGACAGATTAGGAAATAGATGCAGTTTTGTCATACTGTGTATGTGGTGTGTGCTGTGTACATTTGATCTATCTTGTGAAGTAGCAGTGTTACCGAAAGGGTTTTCCTAAGGTAAGGTTTCCAATTGCAGTTAGGGACAGGGTTAGAGCTAGGTTTAGCATTTACTATTATGGCGGTGGAGGAGCATGCCGACCCTAATAATTATCTATCCCTAACCTAGCATCTTACCTTAGGAAAACTATCCATAACACTACTGCCATTCAGACAAATAGGTTATAAATGTAGTAGTGTTTTTTTTACAATCATTTTCAATCATTTTTGTTTATTTTTGCTGTCTTTGCTTTTCAGTCAGTTTGCTTTCATATATATATATATATATATATATATATATGACATCTGATGCAGCTGTACCAGAGGGGACATCCCCTATGGTCACCTAGTGGGGGATGTTGGGTACACACTGGAGCCGTGGATGATGACACCCATCAGAAATGCACACACACCTGAACCACGTCATAATGAGGCACACACACAGGCCAGACATATAATAAAGCATGTGTTTGAGATGCTCAGGTCACGGTTCCGGTGTCTGGACACATTCGGTGGAGCCTTGCAGTATTCACCAGCTACATGTATCCACATTGTTATGGTATGTGCTATGCAACACAATATGATCCTGTGGAAACAGCTGCAGCAGGAACAGCATGGAGCAGGGCCACACAGCACCCTCACCAATGCCAAGGCCTGGACAGGCACAGAGTGACCCAGGGGAGGAACAATCTGAGCCTGCTCCAGTAGGCAGAAGGAGGCATGCCCAGTATGCTCTGGCCTTGGCAAAGAGGCAATGCATTGCACATGCACTGACACAGTAGGGACCCAGGGAATGACACCTCTCTCTGACTTGCACATACAGTAAAAGGATGTCAAACATGACACTATCTATGATCAACCATGTATAGGGAGTGTACTATGTGCATCTGACATAGGCAGCCCTCCAGCACCATCCGCAAGTCTGGCACACCCTCAAGGTAAGTCAATCAACCTAGCAATTGCCAAATGGAGTAGAATTTGTTGTTACCTTTAGCTATAGTATGGATGAGAGCATGCAAGGGAATTGGGTGGCTGAATATTTTGGCAGCAGACAGTAGACACCCGTAGTGGCACCATGACATCTGTAACACATACTGGAGTATGTGCAGAATGTGTTGTTACCTGTAGCTATGGTATGGATGTGAGCATGCAAGGCAATTTGGTGGCTGGATGTTATGGCAGCAAACAGTAGACACCCATAGTGGCACCATGACATCTGTAACACATACTGGAGTCACCATAGTAGCCAGTACTACACAGGGTGACAAAACCCACTGCAGGAAATGTGCTGAGCGACATGTGTGTCCATATGACCCACACATGCCAGTCATGATGGTTCACATACCCAACAGCAGTCTTAGCCAGCAGGGCAGGTGTAGACAAACCCAAACAGAGCCTGTGCCATGGACCCTGAATAATGGCTATGGCTAACCTCTCCCCCAGGCCTACACAGACAGACCACAGCAGGGCGGGCAGTGGGATGTTAGTTCTGAAGGGTAGGAAGTCAGACAATAATATGTAGGGCAACCAAAGCCACGATCTGTAGTACACTGGTATGCCTCTATTCAGCATGATAGTTAGCAATACAGAATGAAATGGAGTACTGACATACCAGTACATTCATAGCAAATGTGTACAAGTGTCACATGTGATCCCCCACATCCTACATAATAATGTAATAACAGTCAGGTGTGCCCCCCCAACCCTGTATGGAAATGTAGAAATAGACAGGTGTGCCCCCCATCCTACATAGTAATGTAATAACAGTCAGGTGTACCCCCAATCCTGTGTAGAAATGTAGAATAGTCAGGTGTGCCCCCCATCCTACATAGTAATGGAATAACAGTCCAGTGTGCCCCCCCCCAATCCTGTGTAGAAATGTAGTAACAGTCAGGTGTGCCCCCCATCCTACATAGTAATGTAATAACAGTCCGGTGTGCCCCCCCCCATCCTGTGTAGAAATGTAGTAATAGTCAGGTGTGCCCCACCATCCTACATAGTAATGTAATAACAGTCAGATGTGCCCCCCCCACTCCTGTGCAAAAATGTAGGAACAGTCAGGTGTGCACCCCCTTGCTATGCAGAAATGTAGTAACAGTCAAAGCCAAATGATCAATGGATACCCTGCAGAGACAGCATGCTACCTGTCGGTGTACAACACAAAGGTCAGCACTGCAGCACAAACTTCCTGGACATGATCCACACATTCAATACAGACAGCCATAATGGGCATGCTCACACACTTGGAGAAATGAAGGCAATGTCAGTCAACAACATACTGAAAGGTCATACTGGGCATGTGCACACACTTAAACACATGAAGGCCATGTCTGCAAACACCAGTGGACAAGACATATCTGACAGTTGCAGTTGTTAGTGCAGACACTTGTCAGTATGCACCACTCATGCCTTGCACACACAGTGGATAGGAATACAGCCATACATGTCAGGACAACACACTATAATAGGCCAAAGGTAGATGTACATAGATGTGTGGAAGAGGGTGACTGTGACAAGGAGCCATCCAGGCCTGTCCCACCCAGCACACAGCCAAAGGGCCCCAAACACATGATGTGCAGATGTCACTCATTGCAGATACTAGCCACCAGTATCTTCCAGCATTACAGACTATGTGGTGCACATGCCAGCTGGAAGGAAGGAAGTAGTCATTTAGCAGCTGTATACACGTACCTGTGAAATATGACTCCTGTGTGCCCACATGTGGTGTGTCAATCCCTAGATGAATGGGTTATGCCCATGCACACACACTGCCCTCCCCATAGCCCTACTATGACAAGCCTGCTGAGGTCATCCAATGTGAAATACACCTTTGGGAGAGTTGTAGTCAAGTAATCTTTGTGGTGCGTCCCATAACTGCGTACTGCTGTAGTGTGATAAACTAGTTAGGTAGGAGTTCTAACCCCAGGCTTGGCAACTGTGTGTATGTTTGTGTGTGTTTCTGGCTGTGTAGAGAGCAATGCTTTTTAGGGTACTCACACCCCCTAAAATTCAAATACTTAACTGTGGCAAGGCAGCTGATGTCAGCCACCTAGAAATATACCTCTGGGAAGGCTGTAGTCCAATAATCTCCATAGGGCGTCCTGTAACTGCATAGTGTGACTAATGTAGTTAGGTAGGTGCTCTAATCCCAGACATGGCAAGTGTGTGTGTGTGTCTGTCTGACCCTGTATGTGTAGAGAGCAACACTTTTTAGGGTAGTCACACTCCTTACAAGTCATATACTCAACTTTTGCAAGGCTGCTGATGTCACCCACCTAGAAATACACCTTGGGAAGGTTGTAACTCAGTAATCTTTGTGGTATGTCCTGTAACTGCATGCTGCTGTAGTGTGATAAAGTAGTTAGGTAGGTGTTCCAATCCTAGATGTGTGTGTGTGTGTGTGTGTGTGTGTGTGTGTGTGTGTGTGTGTGTGTGTGTGCGTGTGTGTGTGTGTGTGTGTGTGTGTGTCAGCATGTGTGTCTGTCTGACCTTGTCTGTATAGAGAGCAATGCTTTTTAGGGTACTCACACTCCTTACAATTCATATACTCAACTTTGGCAAGGCTGCTGTTGCCACCCACCTAGAAATACACCTCTGGGAAAGTTGTAGCTCAGTAATCTCCGTAACACATGCCATAACTGCATACTGTTATAGTGTGATTTAGAACTGTGGTAGGGTTCCATCCCCACCCATGGTAGTTGTGTGGGTATTTCAATGTTTGTGTACTGAGCAATGAATTATAGGCTAGTCACACTCAATACATTTGAAATGGCCTACTTTGGCAATCCTGCTGATGTCATTCATTATGTATATACCTTTGGGGAAAGAGTTCTCCAATAATCTCTATGGTATGTCCTAATAACAGCTCTATGCTGTAGTATGATAACGACCTCTGTTAGGGGTTCTATACCCACACATGTCGGTTGTGGATGTTTTGCGTGTGTATCACTGTCTTTGTAGGGAGCAATGCATTTTAGGCTAGTCACACTCACTACAATTCGAATGGCCTACTTTGGCAATCCTGCTGATGTCATCCAATTTGATATACACCTTTGGGGAAGAAGGACTTGAGTAATCTCCGTAGCGTGTGTTATAACTGCATAGTGCTGTAATGTAATAAACAAGTTAGGTAGGGGTTCTACTCCCAGACATAACAGGTGTGTGTGTGTGTGTGTGTGTGTGTGTGTGTGTGTGTGTGTGTGTGTGTGTGTGTGTGTGTGTGTGTGTGATATCTTGTGTGGTTGTGAGTGTGTGAAACCTGTGGCCACTGTGGAGTGGGTTTTGAGTATTTCTTATACGGTGGCCCTACTATATATCACAATGTCCACTGTACAGGGATAACAGATGTGAAATAGTTGATAGGCTGGGGTGCAAAGCCATACCCATACATGTGACATCAAGGCCAGGCAATCACAGTTAGTAACCCTAGTATTACCCAGAGCACACTCTCACCACATGTCTCATACACACACACATGCCTAGGCAACAGCCAATATGTGGGTAGTACACTGCATATTGGCCACTGTTAGTAACTATGGGGTGATAGCTGTAAGCTACAGAGGACATGGCACCCTGTCCATCTGTCCAATATGCACAGACATGCAAACAGTGCACCTTCCCCATGTTCCCCAATTGACACCTGCAACACCTGTGGTGCCATCACATTTTACTCACAAAGGACATACCATGTCTGACAACATGCACTGTATTGACAGATGCCACTGATACCAGGGAATGCCATTAGCATGTTATCAATGTAGGTGCAGGATTATCCTGCTGTCCATTACCAGTTCCAGCCACAGGTGGGCAAGACTGGCACATCTGATGATAATCTGTGTTCACAAAAAGGACCAGACACCCCAGGCACAGTTCCACATGTCACTGTACATGCATGTGGGAGGTGTGTACATCCCAGACACCATCCATGTCATGGACTAAGGAACACATACATGCCAAGTGATGCACAGCATTGGCCACACACAATAGTCACCCAGGTGACTGGATGGGGGATACAGACCATTGTCATGTGGCCTGATGCCAAGGTATACCCATCGCCTAGCCTTGTACAGCCGTCTGGCACAGTTGACCACCACACACCCATGCAGACATGCACCCATGCATGTCAGTACTGGCACCCTGTGTGTTTTTATGTGTGTTGTATGGTGCTTATGTTCACATCCACACTCCCTACAACCTCCATGGGCATACCGAAACATGATGTCTGATGTCAGACACCTCCCCATACACTTTTCCCATACAACCCCCATATGACCTGTGTGGTGCATGTGATACCTGCACAGTGATGTGTTGTGGCAATCCCACTACTGATGAGTTGTAATCCTGGCCCTGCCAAGTGTGTCAATATGTGTGCATCCCTGTGAGAGTGTGGCTGTCTTGATGCTGGCACCTGTTCATGGGGAAAGGCAGGTGTACGTCATCTACCATATAGCTACCGTATCTCTGTTGCAGATGTCAGTCACTATCACATATATATTCTGAGGGCTCCACAACAGGTAACCCATGTGGCGCATCCAATAACTGCATAGAGCTGTGATAACACTACATAGTCATCAGGGATTTGATACCCTGCACTGGTAAGTGTGTGATACAAACATTCTTAGGTTTCACTCTCCTACCCCTCCCTGACTTGTCTGTACCTCTGTCTACCTCTCCCACTCCCTCTCTGGTGGATGTGGAGACCTACACCTGCTTTGCTTGGCAGCAGCATGTGTATTTTAAGTGATGCTCATGATCAGCTGATGGCCTCTGCATGAATTGCATCCCTCCCCTAGCTGATTGCATGTGGAACAGCTTTGGTAACATTCCCATAACCAATTGCATGGAAACACACTCCAATATCTAGAAACATCATGTTGGTGTTGGCCCTTTTCATTCACTGTGAGCAGGAACTAGATCTGTTGTTTGGCAACTCAAATGGATTGGGGATTTACTTCTAACAACATACACTGTAGAAACAGGGCAACACACAGGAGGGGGATGTGCCTGACCTGACCACAGACTGTAAGTGCTGCTATACTGCATTTGGAGTACTGCTGGTTTAAAAGTGTGTGTGTGTGTGTGTGTGTGTGTGTGTGTGTGTGTGTGTGTGTGTGTGTGTGTGTGTGTGTGTGTGTGTGTGTATATGCCTGTCCTATATGTTTCAATACCTGCCATGTCAGTTTCATGTTTATGAGGAATCCCCATCTGCAGGGTTATCTGCAGAGAGGGCAGTGTGTTGTGCCTTTGATTTCATGTGTTACCCATGGAGTATCTATCTGTGGACTGCAGAAGGTTGTGTGAGGACTGCAGTCTGCAGATGGTGAAAGCTGTGACAGTTACTGGCTTCACAGAACATATGTTACAACAAACCCTGTTACAACAGTAAATGTATGAAGTTATCACAGCAACGTGTCATTATTGGCCCTGTGTATGTGCTTCCAGCCACAACTCTGTCAACCTGTGTACATATGTCGTGCATGAAGTGGTGTATATGTGCTCTACACCATAATTAGTGTCAGCATATCTGATAACAAGCCAGTGAGATATCAGAATGCTACATGTTATGCACAGTAGGGGTTATATTTGATGACATAACCTGGACATTCTGTGGATATTTGTACAGTACTGAGGTCTGTGTACTTATGATGAATGTCGACAGTGTGTATATTGTTAATATGTACTTTAGCCGGTGTACAGACTGTGGTAGATGTCATTGTTCTAGGTCCCGTCCTATCTGATGTTACATGCTGCTCCACTGTATGGTATTGTATTAGTGTACATGTTTGTAGGGCCATACACACACATGTCCCATACTACAGACAGCCATCAGACCAAACTGTGTAGCAGCCCAGTATATGTAGGGTCAGTCTGTGAGAGGCACATATGAGGATGGTGTTGAACAGATAGTCCATATACTGTAATATTATGCTAGCTTAACATATGTGGCTGTGGCTGTGTTTACATTGGTTGTGGTTATGCACTTTCACACAGGTGTATCTTACCCTGTGCTGTGACATGCCTGTAGAGCCTGCTATATATGCAGGTACATGTGCATTCCCCCATTGGAGATGTAGGCCAGTGTTGAGCCAGTCTACCTGTAGCCTGCACAGTGTATTGTTACGTGACTAGCAGCTTAGTATACTTACCCAGTGATATGTCATGTGCAGATACTTGCCGGATGTTCTGCTGCCGGGCCTCCCTTAACAGTCATGTATGTCAGACAGAGCAGTGGTATGCTGTGCAGATGTATGTCAATATCTAGTGGGTAGTATGTGGCCATGGCACTCCTGTACCAGCAGTTATTATGTGTCAGGACAGACAGGAGTGTGTGAATGCATAACCTATGGTTTCAAATGTATTCCAGTTGTTATGTGTTATACCCATCTACATGGCTGTCTACATCCATATTGTCAGGCATAGTACACATGTTTAGCACTAAGGGGTTATGTGTATACCTCTGGACTTTACAGAGTGTGTCAGAATGTCCACATATATTGGCCAATTTCTCTGCTGCAGTCCACAGGGGCATTACGTGCTAGCAGTGGTACTGTACTATGATGTCCTTAGGATGTCTGTCAGTAGCCAATGGCACACATGTTGTAAGCAGATGTGACCTCCAACACACACCATGTCTGTGAAGACAATCCCAATGACAGTAGCAATAGTTTACTAATATACCTGCTATACATACCTGACATCCCCTTGCACTACGACTGTGGGACTATAGAGGCTGGGGTAGGGCTACACTCCATGTTCAGGACATATGGTGGAAATATATGTACATTTTATTATCCAGATAGATATATATATATATATATATATATATATATATATATATATATATATATATATATATTTATATATATATATTTATATAAAATTACATGTGTAGTACTTCCAATTACCATTGCCATGGCAATCACCTACTCTAAAACCCTTTATCATGTGGGCATGGTCCCTTTACATTTCCTGTGTGATGGACATCCTTTCTGTGTGTGGGCATCAATGTTACAGACAGCAGGTAGCAATACCTCTTATAGGAGAACCGGCATATTCAGGGCAGCTACTTATTTGTAGGAGGTTCAGGAACTACAGACAGAGTGTGAGTAGAGTTGTGTTATGCTTTGTAAAGTACTGGTGTTATAGGGTGTGTGTGTGTGTGTGTGTGTGTGTGTGTGTGTGTGTGTGTGTGTGTGTGTGTGTGTGTGTGTGTGTGTGTGTGTGTGTGTGTGTGTGTGTACATACTAGTTTACCTTGGCATGCAGTCTGTCTACATAGCTCTGAACTGTGGGTCTATCCTCTTGGTGGCCAGAGGTGTGTATATTATGTGTTGTCTGTCCACCACACAGGTCCTGCACCACATATTTCACTGGCAGTGCTTTTGTTGAGTGCTATCAGTACATGGCTACATCCATTTCTGTTTCTACCTTCAATTCCCTGACTAAGGGTATGTTGCAGACTATCCTGTTACACCAGCAACTTGCTTAGTGTATGGCAACAGTATTCCACATCTGTGCTGTGTTTCAGCCTCTGTCCTCCACCTACATACCAAGCTTTGCACATATGGCATGCTGTCGGGGGTTGTTCTGTAGTGGGCTGTGAGTATATCATACTTCCATTGGTAACATCCATCCACTGCTGTTGTATCCCCCACACATACGGTGGGGCTGGGGCCATATATGTGTGGGCGTCACCTACACAATACATGTGTGCTCTTATGCACTCCAGAGGCCAGTGTATGTAACAGTGGTATATGGCCCTGTATTATTAAGTCTGGGGGGCACCATAAATGACCTAGGCTGTTACAAAATGTGGGGGTATCAGGGGTGAGCTGCCTTAAGGTACCTGGATGTACAGTACCGTATACTTCACCTATATTTACATTACTTACATAAATTGGGTTAATGCAAGCCTACTGCCTCCTGCCATACAGACTGTTCTGTTTGTCAGTGTGCTTGTGATGGTGTCAGTTATGCCTTGTTATGTAACAGTTACAAACCATTTGGTCACATGATGTCTTTACCACCTAGTGATTTTGTACAGAGTGCAGATAGAGACTGCTGAACTATACATCTGCATTACATACTGTTGATTGTTTGGTATCCTGTGGCCCAGTCTGTCCTCACTATTGTACAATTTGTAGGGCTTGGCCTGGACCGCAGCAGTTGTGAACCTTTCCAGACTACTGTATTAGTATAACTGTTTCACAGTTGCATTATATGGATGTCAGTGTCTGAACAGCTATATGACATGGTGTATAGAACTGTAATAGTACACAATTAAAGGTTTCCATTCCTGAAAACCTGTGTGTGGTGTTTTTTCCTATGACCTCTCTGTGGGTATATATTGCAGGCAGCGATTGTCACTTGTATGGGTGGCCCATACAGTGTTCAGTTGTTCAGGTGTTAACTGTAAGCATAGTGGCTGTTCTATATTGTGTGCACCTTCTACATATGTATCTTACTGTACATATATCTGCATGTGTATGTGTAGTCACATGTATATATGTATATATATATATATATATATATATATATATATATATATGTGTGTGTGTGTGTGTGTATATATATATATATATATATATATATATATATATATATATATATATATATGTGTATATCTGTAGCTGCATATCTGTGTATCTGTATCCTGGGGATGTTGATGGCCTCCACATTTTACATTTCCTATGGGAGGCAGACTGTACTGCATGATATGTTACCAATACCAGCCTAGCATCATACAGGTAGGATGTAGTACTGTTAACATCTTATGCCCATGTCATGTCAGGTCCTGGTTATGGGATCTGCAACACTTGGTTGTGTATTGCAGACGTGTTTGGCTGTGGTGGTGGGATGCCTACTCGTACAATACGTATAGTGTGTGGGGCCTCTCATCCCCATTAACGGTGCATGTGGACATATGTGTTTTTGTTAATCTGCCATTGCTAGCTATATACAGATGTATGGCCATATATACCTATATATATCTATATCTATCTATATATATATATATATATATATATATATATATATATATATATATATATATATATATATATATATATATATATATATATATATATATATATATATATATATATATATCTGCTTACATATATATAACTATGTCCATATATACCTACATAGATATATATCTGTGTACACATATGTAACTTGCTGTGTATATGTAGACATATAGGTGTAGACACATATATGTGTTGATGTAGGCATTTGCATGTATATATGTTCATATATATTAATTCTTTAAAAGAAATGAAAAAGGGGTTGATAGGAAAGTGGTGAAAAAAGGGCCACAAAGAGGGAAAGACAGTAGGGAAAATTGCCAGGGATGTGAAGGAAGGCTGTAGGGAAGGTCCATAGCTGCCCATTTCTTCAACAGCAACAGCTGTGCATAAACACTAAATTTGGAGGTAGATTTGGACACTCAAACCCCTGGGTGGGGTGAGGACAACAATAATAAGTTGCGATGCCAATTAGACCGGATTACATGTGTCTAGTGAACACATGTGCGAAATGGACAGCTATGTATGGGGCAATATTTTTTTGTGGGAGCAGATTGCTCTTTTTATCTTTTTCAGGTGTGAGTGGGATGTTGGGGAGGGGTAGTAGATATATTTGAGGAGGTAGGTTGGGTAGGTTAACAGACAAGACAAACAAGATACATACAGGGGCAGTATATGACACATGTGGGGTACACACCTTGGACGGGGAGGGGTATTTGGAAGTCACAAGCCCATGAGACCCCAAATGGAAACAGTGGAACTGAGGTCCCCACTCATGGGCAGTCACCACTGCACCTTCATGACCCCAAAGGTGTCTTTGCTGGGAGCTGGGTAGAAGGGGCAGGCTCACCCTCTAATTGCACCACACAGCTCTCAAGCTGGCATAGCTGGTCTTGAATCTCCTTATCGAGCTCCCTATACACAATGGCCAGGACCTGATGGCAGGTGACCGGTACCTCTCTGCCCCAGGTCTCAGGGTGGGTCCGAGCCCCATCCCCTGCGGCGGTTACACTGGAAGGTAGTGCAGGGCCAATGAAGGAGGGGGTCCCAGGCTGGGCCCCAGACATGCTGGTGCCCGGTGCCATGGCCAGCTGAGGTGGGACAGGTGGGTCTGCTGGGACCGGCCTTCCCATATGAGCAGTGGTGTTGCAGTTTTAAGAAAGATATCAGTTAATCATAGTCAACAGCATTCAGGATTAGTTATAACAGCATGCATAGGTATTCCCATTAACCCAAGACACCAGTTTACAGTAGTTGCAGATCAAGCAGAATACATGCATATATGGGACAACAGTCGCCATTACAACAGCATGCAAGTTTCATTGATGGCAACATGCTACCAATATGGGAGTATTTTAAAATGGCACATGCATAGAACCAAATGTGAATATTTATAAACCAATAGGACATATGTCCCAACAATAGTTTGGAGTGTACACGTACCCATTGAGGTGTGTAATAAGGTTATTGTTGCACATATGGAGGGGGTGAGAGAGAGAGGTCAATTACCAACTAATATATCCCTGTAGTTTTCACAACTTTATTAGTCACTGCAGTGATCTGTCCCTTACATGTATTATTACAATACCCAATGTCCTTACTTTGTACAATGGTATGTTTGTAGATTAGTATATGTGTGGACTGTGTCTTACATATAGTTTACACCTCTTACCTGTTATACCTGTTGAGAAAATCATTGTTAATACTACCTGACAATTTTTACACATACTCCCAGATTCTATGCTTATAGACAAGTATATACATGATCTGTGTTGTACCTGCAGTCTATACCTCTTACCTGTTATAGCTGTGGAGAAAATCATTGTTAACTTTACCTAACAAATACTACACATACCCCAAGATTCCATGTTGATGTTATACACCCATTCTGTTATTGCACACACTCTAGTCAAGGCTTGACAGGAAGCAGGTGCTAATGTGACATATTTTGGAATAGCTGTCATACACTTTGGGTGAGATGCTACAATGACAGGTTTGTTTCCATATACATTCTCTTTTTATGTTCAGGTCTGACTATCCATTATATGTCAGTATAAGCTGCCTACATTTCTTGGATCAGCACACTGATTTGTCAAGGGAACAGGTTACCGGGCAGCAGATTTGGGCCATTTATCTGGACATGCTGGACAGATCAGAACAGTTGAGGGGTATGACTATGCATACAGCTTACTACCTGAACATTCTGCCACAGTCTGTACAGTTGATGGTTATGATTATGCTTAAAGCGTACTATCTGAACATTCTAGCAAAGTCTGTACAGTTGTTGGGTCTAATTATGCATACAGCTTTCTATGTGAACATTCTTGCAAAATCTGTACAGTTGTGGGGTATGATTATGCATCCAGCTTACTACCACTCCTGGGATTTGAACCCCTGCTGTGTGTGGTAAAAATATTACAGTTGACATCACAGTACACTGTGCTATAATGGAATTGGTGCAAAACATTCCAATGGTTTCTGTCTAAGTCTCCCTCAGTTGTTCTATATGACTGACCTCTTGGGACTTCCAACATTGTTATACTGACATTCCTACGCATTTTAACTGCATTCAACAGTGTGGGAACACTGCTTAATACAGCAGTATTATTTATAGAATGCAACACTATAACAACATATGAAAGCAGGATGTACACAAGCACTCCAGGGGTTATACTTTTATTCACAAGATAGTACACGTTTATTTCCATGCAACCTATATGACAGTCTTCCTGCCATATTGTCTGGTTTATTCAGTACATCCCATACATAATACACTTCTTTACTGGTACAACACTTTCCAGAACTGTTATATTTATTTGCTATGACAGTACATGCAGGAATATTACTAACCTGCCTCGTGATGCAGCCTTTGCAGCCTAGCAGCATGGGCTTGCTGGTTCTCAGCCCGCTCATCTGCAGCTGTCAGAGAAATACAGTGATATTTAGCTTTTATCTATCCATAGTATACACAAGCTAGGCAATCATTATCTACGTAGTAGAATGGGTACTTAGTGCTGGGGCATCGGCCATCTGCCTTGCTTCTTGGATCCACTGGTCCAAGAGATCACCCCTCCACTGCTTCAGGTCAGCATGGTGATGCCTGACCTGCTCACCAGTCCGGGAGATACCAGTGGCACTGGTGAGGTCACGGGCAAGACTGTTACAGGCCTCCACTTTATACTGAGAGTCCTGGTACTGGCCCTGCAGTAGTCTCTCCTCATGGTGTTTTACCAGGAGCCGTACCATGAATCTGGACTCCTGGGTGCCCCAGTGCTGCATTCTAAATCAAGTGCCTTCTCTAATGCCAGCCATTCTGCCTACAGTAGGGAGCTGCAACCAGTTATGGGAATTATTGGTGCCTGTAGGGTTTAAATACGCTTGATTTCCCACACTTTCCCATGATTGGATGGTTTTGAAAAGGCTAAGCTATGGGCACACCCGCTTATCTAATGTTGGCATTGCTTAAAGGGGCCTACCACTGGGCAGATTGAGTTAGCCGGTCTATACATTGCTTACCCCAACTAAGCTGAGCTGTGCAATGCTTAGCATTGCTTAATATTTAATTTGCATTATATTTTCCTTTTGGCATTGATTTTTTATTTGTTACATGTTATATATGTGTATGGTATCAATGATTCATGTGTACATACACTGTATGTGGTCCTGGGGACTCCAACACTATATTACAATAACACCTCACATCTGGCCTTACTGCAGTACTCCAGTTCACATATTTATGTTATGTAGCAAGTTATACAACATCACACTGTACATAGATTCCTTTCACATGTTTAGTTTGATTTCCTATGGTGAGGATTTGTTTGTTGATACCTCCATCTTATGTACTGCTATGATGGCTTAGTGGTTAACTACTGTGACTGTAATATATAGGGTTTTGGGTTCAAGCCTTGCAGAGGGTGATTATTTTATTGCTGGGCAGAACACAGGCCATTGGATACAGAGTGATTAAGGCACTTTAAAGCAGTTGTAAGCGGGTTTGTGTGGGTTTGAGTGGAGCTACGCAGTACTTGCTTCCAGTTACAGTTTCTTACACTCAGTTAGCTTCTACTTTGTTTAATCTGTGTAGGTAATGCTTATCCCCGCGCAAACGCACTTAAACACACTTAGTGCTTATATATGCTTACTACTGCTTATTTGTGCTTAAACATGCTTACTAGTGCCTTATACATTATGACACTGACACTTCACATGTGCATTTAATGCAGTACTCCAGTTCATGTTTAAATGTTATTTCGTAGGTGATACGGCAAAAATGTTCATATACAGATTTCACATGGAAAATGGAATGCGCTGCAGTGGGACTCAAATCGGGAATGCCTGCTAGTAAAGCAAGTGCTCTGCCCACTATACTATTGCGATATTGCTTCATTTGCATATATCTTCCCTGTTATCCTCTTCAGCCATTTAAGCTGCATTAACCGTAGCAAAGCAATGGGCAAACCCACCCACCTATGGTTAGCTTTCATCAGTTTTTTTTTAAAAAGTAAAGGGTTTCTTCTTTTAATTTATATGTCCTGTTGCTGTTGTACACATGGGGGACTGTTGGTGGGGATATGAGGACACCTATGAGTGATCTCGCTCATTTCTTAACAGCTTCTGCTGTTCTACATTGCTGGGGCCTGTTTATTCTGAGAGCTCTGCTCTCAGATACACCCCCTGCACTCGCACATGCTCCGTGTAAGCCTAGGAGCTCAAGCAGTGTGCCCTCATTATTATGCATGGCACGCTGCCATCCTGCTCCTACACGGGCACTTCCATGTAGGACTAAGTTAGTCCTGCACGGAAGATTAGTGAATCCGGAGGAATGTCTTAGGATTTATATGCTCCAAGGAATAATTTCAGGGCAAGTGCATAACGTGTGTCAATATTTGCTTGTTGATGTGAATGACATTAATGTTTAATTAATTTCAGGAATTTAACCATATCCATATAAATATTTGGCTTCTCTACCCAAGGTCAAGGAGAATCTGCACGAACATCAGTATCTCACAGAAATAAAAGACAAACAGTGTAAGACCAAAAGCTTTTGCAATAGGAAATCATTGCTGGTGCATTTTATAATTGTGCGCCAGAAATAATTCATTTTTTAGGGTAACTTTTCCCTTCTTCAATTAGTGTAACCATGGAGTTGGTATACATAAGTTCCTGTGGTATGTGGGGCTACCCTACTGCAAAAACAAGAAAAAAGGAGTTTTTCACCCTCTTGGTTTTTGGGATTTTCTTTTTTTTTCATTGTTTTGAGACATCAACTTTCAGGAAGTCAGCATTTCATAGCAGAACCTATATGTATATGTATATAAGGATTCACTTTACAATCCTGAAATACTGAAATCTCAGATTTCAGTATCTCGAGACTATAGAGCCGAAAATTCAAAATACCGAAACCCCAAAAGTGCGAAGTTCAAAATTCTGACTTTTTAAATACACCCTCCACCACACAAACAAATACACATATACCTTCCTCACCAGACTACAACACACACAAACACAACAACACAAATACACAAACCTGCCCTATATATAAGCAGGGGGGCAAGCCACCCTGCACCCCACACCCCGCTACTTATATATACTAACTCCAAGGTCGCAATAAGAAGAGAAAGACACTAAACCCATCACTACACACTCTACATTCACCTCACACAAACACACATCACATGCGTACAAACACCACCATTCTCAACACTTACTCACACTCTTACCTACATACCATAAACTACAACTTCCCAACACACTAACATACACTAACATCCCTATTCAAAACCCTTAAAATATAAACACTTACCCAAATCTCCAGCTATCCATTAACACAGCGCACCACCATAACCGCTGATCCGACATTTCCGGATTTGGTTATATGGAGTTTCAAACAACTGGTCTTTCGATATTTTAGTCTCGAGATACTGAAATTCGAGATTTCAGTATTTTGAGATAGTGAAGTGCACTCGTATATAAATATATTCATAATCACACACACACACATATATATATATATATATATATATAGATATATATATATATATATATATTTTTATATATATATCTATATATATATATATATATATATATATATATATATATATATATGTATCTACATTTTTAAACTGAAAGTAAGGTTCATCGAACCATATTCCCTCGAACTCACTTCTGCGAAAGTGCATTCCATCGAAAATGCACTTTCGTGGAATAAAACAACAAAAACTAACTAAAAAAGTAAAATAACACACTAAACAGTGTTATGCAGGGGGGCCCCCTGCCGCGCCATCCACACCCCCCCTACTTTAATATTCTCACTCCGAGATCATACTACAGTGGGGAAAAGGGAATATTCCCTTACCACCACTATACTACGATATCAACAAAACTTTCCTTAATTGTACATCAACAGTATATGTTGATGTACAACTAAGGCAACATGCAAACTGTATGTTTTCCTTTTTATTTATTGAATTTAGCAAAAGTGCATGTTCGAAAAAATGCACTTTCGCTAAAGTAATTTTGACAAAGTACGGTTCAATGAACCGTACTGTCGATAAAATAAATAGGACCCATATATATATATATATATATATATATATATATATATATATATATATATATATATATATATATACACACACACACACATATATATATATATATATATATATATATATATATATATATATATATATATATATATATATATATATATATATATTATTTTTATACAGCAACAGAAAGAAAGCAAGGGAGGGGAGAGTATTTAAACGTATCCATTCCACTTGAGTCAAGGCTGAAAAGAGTCCATGGAGCAGCTTACTTTACTGGGTAAGAAATGATAAATTAATATACAAAAAATAAATACATGTGTATTTATACTTACAGTGAACAAGCACTTAACTTCATTTCTTTTGTACTAGTTATATCTGCCAACACCCAAACATAAATACATATTCTACTATTTATATGCATCCTGTTTAGCCACTGGTCTCTGTCATGTCACATCTTCTTTGTCTTCCAGGATATACATGTAAGATCCCTGAGTCACTGGTGTTATAATCAGATGTCCTTTTTGTGCAAAGCTAAGCTATTTTGAGCCCTTTGACAAAAGAGGTATAGCCTCGTAAATGTAAGACATGCAAAGTATTGTATTTGAGGCTTTACATGTGACTATATTATGGTACAAAGTCCTGGCACCTGTGTTTTGCTCCCTTTATGCTTCATGCTTTTTAGCCATCTTGTTGCCCCCATCCATCATCACCTGGCCTATCAGCTTCTACTCATCTACCTCCCAGAGTTTGTCCTACTCAGGGCTTAGGGCCAGCATGGATCTTAAAGGTGTTTCTTGCACCTGTCTATGTACATTTCCTATACAGCACAGCATCCCACTGGCTTTATTTTATTTATAATGTTTTGTTTATTTATGCATCCTAGTCATCACTTTGCCATCATCATCATCATCATCATCATCAACAGCACTCTTTTTCTCATTTTCTGCAAGGAGTCAGATATCCCATCAACTGATAATCTCTGTCTTGTTTCAATGCAGCAATCTTACCTTTTTTAACAGTCATGTCTGATTGTTGCAGGTCTTCTCTCACACAATCCATCCATCTCTTTGCTGGATGTCTTTGTTTCATCTTACCTTCTTCCATCTGTTTTAAATCTTGTTTACCATATTGTATTTTATTTTCATGTACATGTGCCCGAACCATTGTACTCTTTTCTCTTTGACCTTTGTGCATTTGGAGCTACTCGGGCTTCTGGACTTATGTCCTTAACTTTTTGTCTGGACCACAATGTATACCCTACCACCTGTCTTATGCACTTCATCTCCATCACCTTTAGCTTCCTCAGCTGCTCTACCTTTACTGCCCAGGTTTCCCTATCATACAGCAGTAATGGTTGCACCATGGTTTTGTACACCTTACTTTTTAGCTTATTTGGCATTCTTCTATCACACACTACCCCTTACACTCTGTGCAAGTTGTCTGCAGCCTCTCTGATTCCAGCTTTGACTTCTCATTCAGACATCCCTTTTCCTCAATTACCTGAAACTGATAGTATAGAGGTTAAATCTCAGCCAGACTCTGCCACAACTTGCTGTGAGGGAAAGGTTAGTTTGCTTTTGCTTTCTTGTATGTTGCATTACTTTATTGCCTTCTTCTATTTGGGTATTGTAATTTGTTTTCATTACACTGTATTTTAATTGTATTGTGCTTTTAATTGGACATTAAAACTAGGAAAGAGACCACAACTGGGTCTCTTGTGAGTCACACAAAAAATTTTGCCACCCCCCACCCTGTTGCTTTTGTGCTCTTAAACCCAAATGTATTTCTAGTTGCCTGCCTCTTATGTTAATTTGACCACATCTCCTTCATCTCCCCTTTCATTGACTGTTGTGAGCAAGCACAAAATTATCATTTTGTGAAATCACTCTTCTTCAACTATTTAAATGTATTGGCCATCTCACTGTATTTCATAGAACCAGAATAAAAAGTGCCCACCCCTTTCAATCTAGCTTACACTTTTAAAATTAGTGGCTTTCCACTTAGACAGCTAAAGCTTAAGTTACCACTTCTTTCATATCTAACTGCTTAGTGGACAATGCAGTGATTAGGATATTAACCCATGTTTCCAGCTTACCTTCAAAATCTACAGCATCTATTGCACAACCACCAGTTACTGGAAAACCTACATTATGCTTCTCAGTAGTCATCTTGGGTTTAGTGTTTCTGTTTTCTTCTGGTGAGAGAAGGAGCACAGGGACATTATTTCCTGGAGACCGCTGATCACCAGAAAGGCTAATAATTGCTTCACAGGAGACAGCTTGGAATTTGTGCTTATATTCTCCACCCAGTGAGAGAAGGAGCAGAATGCATGGATTCCTGACTGTTTCTGGTTGAGCAGTGAGTGCCTGTGCTCAATGTTCTTGATTGGTCTGATTGCTATTCATGGCATCTACCAGGAAAAGGCTACAACAGGTCTACAGACCACCTGGGACAAAACAGTGGATCACCAAACAGGCTGCTTTATATTCTTACTCTAAATGTCTAATCAATAAAAAAGGGTCTGTTGCCATGAATATGAACTTTCCCACATTCTCCGTTATCAGCTTGGTGGATACGGGCATCCTGAGGCAATGTAGAAATTGCCTCATATTTACTGACAACCAGTTAATTCTCAATCTGATATGGTATGTGAGAGATGTATTTATACAATGCCACAGTAGGCAAAGCTCTAACATAAAAGTACTCCTAATGTCAATAAAGTGGTCAGTAGTATACATACTGCACCCATCACACACAATTCATAGCAGACATACAGACCCACATAAGCTGAGGCACTTAAATGTAACCTTTCTAAACTCCAAAGACCTCCTAGATGAAGTACACATAACAAATACCCTCAGCAGTCTCAAATGGACTTTTTCCAAATAACACCGCATGAACACATACAGCCACATCTCATGGAGCCTCTACTTCTAAGCCCATAAGGCAAGCCATCAAACAATCCAACATTCTGGTCATTGGGGACTCCATCATAAGACACACTGATCCCACTCTCACCAGGCTAAGTAAGGAGAAAGTCACAGGCAGTTGCTTATCAGGGGCTGGGATCTGCCACATTATGCATGCACCCAGTTCACTGGACCACAAGTACCAGTATGACTCAATTGCAGTCCATGTGGGTGTACATGACTTGAGACATACCCCCTAGACTATATGTGAAGGGAGACATCATGGAGCTCTCAGCATATATGTCCCAGGATGGTATGAGCCTAGCATTGAGCAGTATTTTATTTTCTCCAAGGATAACACCAAAATATAAATAAAAGATAATTGACTTTAATAATTGGCTTAGTTTCTGGTATCATTCTAAGGGGTGCAATATTTGTCAGCATGGAAAGAGATGGTCAGCAGACCATGCTGCTTTGCCAAGGATGGTACCTCTCTCTTCTAGGCTTTTGAATATCAGCTAAAATATTCTCTCCCCCATAGTGCCAAACTGAAAGTACTTCTGACATAGCAAATCAAAACCAAGAAAATGTAAAGGCATTACTGCTCAGTGCTAGAAGTCTAAACAAAAATCTCCACTCCTTGGAAGCTCTCTCCACCCTAGAAGATTGCTGATGTCTGTGCATTTGCTGAGACATGGTTTAAAACTGCAGACACCACACCAACATTACAAGGCTATAATGCCTTCCACACATTTAGACCAGTTACTACACAGACAGGGGCTAAAGATGGATGTATCTTGATTTACATAAAAAATAAATATACCTCAAGGTTGGTCAAACAGGACAATGCACATGAGCTACTCCATGTTCAAATCACCATAGGCAAAATCCAATAGCAGTTCCTTTCAAGCTGTAGGTCCCCCTCTATGATGCAGGAAGCCAATGCCATGTATTCATGGGTGATTTTAATTACCCCAGTATTAACTGGGAATCCTATATGACACCAAATGTACAGGCACCAAGATTTCTGGATTTTGTACACATAAACTCCCTGGACCAGATTATCAATACACCAACCAGGAGTGCAACCATACTGGATCTGGCCCTCATTAATATGGGAGAGTGCTGCACACCCCTAGTGTAATGTCTTCCCTGGTAAGATCAGACCACAAAATAGTCTCTCCTTTGAAGTAAAAATAAAACCTGGGCCCCCAGCTAAACCTGGAATTTTCAGGAACTACTTTAGGCTTACTTCCTGCCATTAAGTGATAATCTGGCAAAATTTCAAGCCCCCATAACCCTGAGAACACTGATGCCTATGCAAAAATGTTCACAGAAACCCTATACAAGCATGCTAATAGCTGCATAGAGGCAGCTCTATCCACCAGGAAGAAGTATAGAACTAAATAAAAAAACAAGCCACCCTGATAGAATTACACAATCAATAGACTGTATATCAGAAGGAAGAAAATCATTGCAAAAATTAGGAGGTGCAGCACCCAGCAGGATAAAAGCACTCTCATCAAACTAAAAAGAAAACTCTGGGAACAAATTAAGTCTAACAAGGTCGAATTTGAGGTAAATTTGGCCTCACATGCCAAGGACAACCAAAAGGCATTCTTTAGCTATGCCCACAACCTCAAAGGCAATGCACAGTTGTGTGCAGAGCTTATTGTAAATGGAGCCATCTATACTGAGCCAGATGATACAGCAAACCTAATGGCCAACAAAATCAGCTCCAACTTTACTCCTCTCTCCTCCACAACCTTCCCTCAGGAAATACCATCAAATATAAACCTCCCTGCTATCACTAGGGAACAGGTGCTTAATGTTCTCTCTAAGACCAAGAACACTGCACCAATGGGCCCAGACAATATCCTAGGATGCCTTCTAAATTGCATGAAACATGACCTATCAGGCCCTCTGGAATTGCTATTTAACTGTAGCCTCCAGACAGGCTTTGTGCCTCATGAATGGAGAACAACAACAGTCATCCCTCTGCACTAATGTGGGTCTTCTACAGACCCTAGAAACTACAGACCCATAAGTCTCACTAATCTTGTATGTAAAGCAATGGAAAGAATTATTATGGAAATGCTCAATAATGATACAGTAAATCTCCAAACACTGGACCCAACTCAGTTTGGTTTTGTCAAGGGCAGGTCATACCTACTCAGCCTGGTGGAGTTCTTTGAGAAGGTCAACAAAGCAATGGTTGAGGGCAAAATGGCTCACACTGCCTAACTTCACCTGACCAAGGCATTTGACAGACTACCCCTCTCAGGCATTGTTGACACTCAAGAGTTGAGGTACAGACCTGTATGCCACCAGGTAGATAGCTCACAGTCAGGACCCAGGAAGTTAGAATTGGGGAGTCCACCTCTACAAAGGGGCCAGTCACAAGTAGAGTCCCTCAGGGATCAGTCCTTGGACTGCTCCTTTTTGACATTTACTTTTGTGAAGTCAAGGCCAATGTCAATGGTCTCTATCTGACTAAATTTGCAGATAACTGCAGATTAGGAGCTGTCATTGAATCCCACATTGAGACAAATGTTCTCCAGGAAGGGCTGAAACAAACAACTGGTGTCAGAGCCATGGACTAAAACTAAATGCCAAGAAATGTATAATAGTATCTTTTGAGAAGTAATCCAACCCTAGTAACTATCATATTCACAACACACCCACTAGAGTTGACCCAGTAGTCAGGGACTTAGAGACACACATAGACAGTAATCAAGCCTTTGACCATCATGTATCTACAGCAGTGAGGAAATTATTATATATTGTGCAGCTTATAAACAAAGGTATGGCATACACGTCCAAGGAAGTCATTGTTCCACTGTATTTGGCATTCATCAGTACAATGGCACCCCATTTTATGTACCTAACAAGGCATATCCAACAAATGGAACATCCACAGAGGTTCCACCTAATAGAATACAGGGCATAAGTAAAATATCCTATGCAGATCACCTCAGGGTCCTATCCCTGTACTCTCTCCTACAGGTTGTTGAGAGGAGATCCATGCCTGGCATACAAGACATTGTCAGACCCCACTCTGATTGACCTCCTGCATATCCACCAAACAAACAGCACCAGAAGTACCCATTCTAAAGACTTAAACCTCGCCTTGCTGTGATATAAACAGGACCTGCTAGAGGGACAGGTATGTATCCCAGAGACTACCCCATCTCTGGAACAGGCTCCCCATTCATCTGAAGCAGAGTTCCTCCCTAACCCAATTCAAGTGTGACTTGGACAATTGGATGGGGAGCAGGAACTTCATCCCTGGCCTGGCACCTATGTCTCTAATGGACACAGCCAACCTACAAATGGTTCATTTCCCAGGCACCTGTTTGTAAATGTTTAATTTCCCAAGCCCTTGCTTACACTTATGAAGGGTACTAGAACTTGTCAGAGATTTGGGATACATGGCTAGGCTTAAAAAAATCCTTGTGGTTGTTAGCCTAGTACACACCTATGAACCTATGAATCTATAAAATGTGGGATTACCAACTGGAAGAGCTTGATTCTAAACCTGGTTGGGGTAATATGCCATGAGGAAACCTATGCGGCCCATGGGGTCTATCCATAAAGTCACCATGAGTTGATTTCAACTCAAAGGCATCTAACGTACTTTTTTTTCTCCTCAGCCACCCCTCTCAGATACTTGAATCTGTTTACCTGTTCCACTATTTTCCCTTCTACCTCAGTTTTCATCTTTTTCTGATTTCCCCATTTGCTGCCATTTCAGCTGTCTTATCCATACTCAGTTTCATCTCATGTGCCTTCAGTTTTGCATTCCATTTCTCTGTCAGTTGCTTAACTTCTTCTTCAGAGCCTGCCTGGAATGCCACACTATCTGCATACAGTAGCTTTCTTGTTCTGTCCTGTCTGACATGTTTGCTAATGTAGTCCATCACCAGTATGAGCAGCAGCGTGCCCAGAGTTGAACCATCCCACTGAGACTCCATCTTTATGTCTGAAAGTTGTCTGCACTTGTGTAATTTGGTCCCTGTACATAGTCTGCACTAATTTTACTAATGTTTCTGGGACTTTGAACCATTCGTGGACTGCCCCAAACAACTTTCCTGAGACCTTGTTTTTTATGTTTGTTTTTTTTTTACTTATTAATCATGTATTAATCAGGGAAGTGAATGCGGTAAGAGTCTTTTATCTTTCATGATCCATGCCACTAGGACAAGAACAAATGCACAATTCTGAGAAGTCAATCAATTTATATTTAGACAATGGAAGGTACTCATGAGGCAAAAAAAAAAAAAAAAAAAATCAGAGATCATATGTGTTCCACAAAGACAATGATCAGAAGTCAGGATCGAACTCTGGATATGTGAAGTAGCACTAACTCCTGCTCTTCAGTACTGTCTATCCATACACAGGCCTAAGAGCCACTGCAGCAGCCAACATACAAATGCTGCCTTTCATTGTCCAATAACATTGTATTTCCATACCTGTTTCTTTAGATACATGTGTCAGATTCATTTCCTACACCTGACAGCCCCTTATCACCTAATATACCCACTTCCTGGGTTCCAATCTGTAACTAAGTAATGTTTCAGTTTTGTCACTTACCCTTCAAGTACCTAAATTACAAGAGCTACACCAAGATAATAATAAATCACTAATGTAAATCTTCATTTTCCATGCCTTTGAAGTCTTCCAAAAATGTTCATTTTTTTTCTCTTTGCATTCTTCCCATCATCAAAGTGAGGGCTACCTTTATTCCAAGTGATGCCCACAGTAAGTTACATTATTTCCACAAACTGCTCTGTGAAGACACTGAATGCTCTGGTGCTCTACGCTGAACTGTTTAATCACCAAGCTATCCACCTTTCAATCATTTCCTTAGCCTTTGTCCAGTCATTATTCTCACCACTGTTGTATCCTGCTACTAGACATGTTTCACAATAGCACCGAATACCAAAGCTACTGTCCTGTTATCAGAATTCTAATCATTACACTTACCACTGAGCAACTATATCATGGACACGATCTCACCACTAATTACTGTTTCACACTTACATTGTCATAGCAGATTCTTTCCTGTCATGATATTTAATATAATTACAATGTCACACTTAACACTACTCTATCCTGGAAAGTTTTGCTATGCCAGCATTAGCCTTGTCAGTCTCTGTGCTATTTTGGATACTGTTCTTTCATGTCAATGACTGCAGATCCATTATTACTCTAGTTACTTTACCAAAATGACTGTAGCTACTATCCTGGCACTACGCCGAATGGTGTCCTTTAATAACAGTGTCTACTGACCTCATTATTCTGAGCCACAGAAGCTCACAGGCTGTGTCGGAGTGACCCTTCTTCAAACTACAGAAATGTCCTTGGGTATCCCATATCCATCTAGTAAACACACATGCACACACATGCACATCTGACATATTTCATTAATTCTGACTACATTATTTTACATTTAGTTTGGAAGTTCATTTCACATGCATATCGATGATTTTCCTTCTCAATTTAGTGTGAACCAGCAACAAAGCAATACAATTTATTTAGCATTCAGCTACAGAACATTTTCAAAATGACTTGGGTCACTATTGCATTAGCCATTTTCAAAGCCTGATGACATTTTACTGGTCATTGTACCATGATTTGCAATGCGTCTTAAAATTATAAAAGCAATCTTCTTTTTATGGCAAGTATAATTTATATAATTATACTGGCCACTGTCTTACTGTTATAGTAACAGTGTTGTCATTAGTATGACTACAAAAACACTACTTTCTAGACAATTATCAGTGTCCAAACCTAATTTACCACAAAGAATGTGCAAAAACCTTCTTACTTATGATTTCCATTGAAGGAGACTCACACATATTATGACAGTTTATCCAAAGCAAAGTCATTTTATTATGCTGGCTGCTTCCTTAATACAGCTTGTCTAGAGTTATAGTGTGGCAGTAAAAAGTTACCTAACCACTTTCAGCACTTTCAAGAGATTACATAATAGATTATATAATTTCATTTGGGTGAAGCACTGGCTCAACTTAAGCTTCCTACCTTATGTGTTCAGTCCTGCCCTGTGATTACTGACTGCATAAAGTGCACAGCTTGTTTTTCTTTTTGCTTTCCATACACTCACGTGTTCGTGCACATGTTGGACTGGCTTTTCTAAGGTGCGTGTGTGTGTGTGTGTGTGTGTGTGTGTGTGTGTGTGTGTGTGTGTGTGTGTGTGTGTGCGCGCGCACGAGCGTGTGTGCTCTTGATTGTACAAATTTTTATTTTTGTACTGAAATGTTTTTATGTGGGCAACGTTGCAAAAGTTAAGACATACACAAAAACCTTTTTAGTCAAAAATCCCATCAGTCACTGTACTCTGTCTTTCCTTGACACAAATAAATGTAGTCATTAATGCTGACCTTTAAATGGGCAGTGTTTCCTCACTCCTTAGTATGTCCCTGTTTATCTTTATTTAGCTCATCTCTCACTCTGTCTTTGTCAAGTACCATCTAACATATTACCAAAACATATTGAAGCATAAAGTAGTGATAAGTGATATTCTTTATTCAGTGGACAAAATGCTGAACTGTAAGAGACGTTATATAATTGTACTTTTCATGCTGTCCTTTTGGGAAATAAGTAAGCCATTCTGTGCCAAGAGAATCCTCCTTAGACAGCTACAGTAAATTTTCCTTCTCTTCCATGTGTTGTGACTCAAAGGAAACATACGTTGCCTCACTAATTTTACAACAATTTGTTAGAACAATTATTGTCTGCAGTACGAGTTCCATAACAAAGAGTGGTAGTCTAATACAGAAACCCAAAATTCTTATATATATATATATATATATATATATATATATATATATATATATATATATATATATATATATATATACAGTATGTGTGTGTGTGTGTATGTGTGTGTGTGTGTGTGTATGTGTGTGTGTGTGTGTGTGTGTGTGTGTGTGTGTGTGTGTATTTCTTTTACATTTTGTTTGAGGCTCTCTGAGTGAATCATTTACAGATGGACACCAAATTTCTGTTGCTATTGCCTCCTGCAGATATGCTCACTCCATATTAACCATCTATTTTTCCTTCCTTTACAGTGTTAACCAATAAATGAAAACAGTCATGCTTGAAATTTTGCCACTTTTCTGCTGCTGGAGCTGTTATCTGCCTGAAAGAAGTCTTGTTTCTCTCTTCACAGACGCCCTGCACAACTGCCGGCCGTACCTCTTGTCTCTGCTAGTATCTTAACTGCAAATAGTGATGTAGAAATCTCTTTTATTACCTTGTAATTTGCAGTTCACATGACCTTTGCATGGTAACTGCTAGCACTAATTTTCTTCTGTAAGCTGGAGCTTAAAATTTTGTTTGTAATTTATTACCTAGATGCCTCTGGTAACAAGCTATATGGTATGTCTGCATTGCTGTGCAGATGAGTGGATGTACTTGTTTTTAATTAAGTCTAAACTGACCATGAAAAAAGTATATCCTGATTCCAGTAGATGGCACTGGGATAGTGTGTCTAAAAGTAGAAATCAAATAATCTTAAGCACAGCAGCAGCAGAAAAAGTGAATTGATAACATCTCTACAAACTGCTGGAACAATACCTCCCAAAGAAAAAAGGAGGAGAATATATATAGCGTATAATGAAGATGAGTTTTATTGTCTTTTAAGCATTGTCTCCCACTTTTTCATAGATTATGGAACAAAAATTCCTTTTGAAGAAAAAAAAATGGTTTCTTTATAAATGTAAACTGTAGCATTTTGTGATAGCAGAAGGAGGCAACCTATATAATAAGCATCTGTATATTTTGCATTCTGCTTCTCCTCCGTTCTTTGTACATCCTCACCTTTTTTGCACCTACTCCATGTTGTTTTGAATACCTCCATTGCCTACTCAGCTAATCCATTTCATGCCTCCTACATCTTGTCCTTGAGGTGTTATCTTGATGTTTCTCTGTCTATTAACTAAGATCAAGAGTAGATGCAGCTAGTACTATAACCGCATAATGTAGTATATGTGCCTCCAGCCTTTGCATGTGCCTCCAGCTCCGTATTGCTCATGGGTCTCCCTCTCCTCTCCTCTCTCCATTGTGATGTTATGTATACATAATATGTTGTTGCTGTCTCTTCTCATCTGTAATAAGAAAAAAATTTGCTTCCTGTACTTCATAGGTACTACTAAGTATGCAGTATTTCATAGGTATTACTAGGCATGCAGTACTTCAGAGGTACTACTAGGCGTGCAGTACTTCATAGGTATTACTAAGCATGCAGTACTTCATAGGTATTACTAGGCACACAGTACTTCAGAGGTCATTACTAGGCATGCAGTACTTCAGAGGTAGTTTCTAGGCATGCAGTACTTCATAGGTATTACTAGGCATGCAGTACTTCATAGGTATTACTAGGCACACAGTACTTCAGAGGTCATTACTTGGCATGCAGTACTCCAGAGGTAGTTCCTAGGCACGCAGGCCAGTAGATCATTGAGGAGCTTAGCCCACTTTCCTAACTGCCACAAAGCACTGTCTGGTTAAGTGACTTGTCCAAGGTCATACCCCAGGCAAATGAATGCTGAGGGAATAAAAAGAGGACCACAGGAAGCAGTGGATTAACAGCTGAGAGCCTTAATCCTCTGCATAATCTGCTAAACAATAAAGAATTTTTTGTCATGGTCTATCCATCAGGCATACTCTTCTGCAGAGTTTTGCCTAGACAACATTCATCACCCTGATGTCCCTCTCCTTTTAGGAAGTCCAGACTCCTTACGGGCCTGATGTCTCTCTCCTTTTAGGAAGTCCAGACTCCTTATGGTACTCATGGTGTAGCATGAGAAGTGACCCGTAAAGTGGGAACATTACTTGTTTGCTTCTTGCATTTATTCACGAGGAGATGCACATCAACATTCTGCCATCACAGCCATTTCGGTCCCACCTGACAACCCAGGTCAGGTGAGATAAACACCTGCACATCTCGGTCCCACCTGACAACCCAGTTCAGGTGAAATAAACACCTGCACATCTCATTCCCACCTGACAACCCAGGTCAGGTGAAATAAACACCTGCACATCTCAGCCCCACCTGACAACCCAGTTCAGGTGAGATAAACACCTGCAATACACCTTTATCTGATTAGTCAGACTATCCAAATAAAAACTTTTAAGAACTATCTCCATGATGATTTGAACAGTTTCTGTTCTCCCCTTCTCACAGAAATAGTTGAAAAAACGATAATGCCATCAAGTACACAAATCATGTCAAGGCCACGTTTCTTTGCATGAACACTTGTGCATGTTTCCATTAAACACTCGGGAAATAATGAAAACATGTTTAATTAAAGAAGAATAGATATGGTAAACAGAGTTTTGCTGCCTACAAAACACTTAAATGTAATAGTAATATTGTCAGCAACTCTTTAAGGCTAGATTATTTGTTACAATGCAATGAAAGCTGTTATACTCAACTGAAATGGTTTCAGGACAAAAATCATAATTCCCATAACCCTTTAGCTGCATATCTCAGTCCAGCTATCAAAAGACTGCACACAGTTAAATCTACAGTGATTCTTTCAGAAGGCAGTAACCCTCATACAGAACCTTATGCCTGTCAATCAATCACACAAAGTATTGAATGCACTAGATCGGATAGCATACTTAAACAAGGATATTTCCAGGGGGCAAGCCCTCTGCACCTCAATCCTTCCTTGACTTCCAATGCCAAGAATGCACAAATGCAAAGAAGAGGAAATAGTCTATGGAATCCTAATCTTTCCTCTATTTCTGCTTATATGATGAAATGTATTCATATAGCTCAGGTATTAGGACTTGTACTGATCTTTGATATATAATAACTACAGAATTTAGTTACTGGGACCTGATCAGTAAAGCTTCACAGACTGGATCCATGCTCAGGTCCTGCTACTATTAAATATTACATATTATGCCCATGAGATGCTTTGATGCTGTGATGTCACTAAAATGCGGAGTTCAAACCAATCAAGTTAAAAATGCACACGAGTCACATGGTCACAGCACTGGCATTTTCAGTATCTTTGCACAAATCTTCAACGTGGCTTTTGTTCTAGATTTTAATTCATGGGCAAACATACTGTAGAGATTTTATTTTGCATACATGCTGTTTTGTATACTGAGTTCAAATTGTACTTCTCACAGGATGTTTTAAAATACTCTGCTATGGATCTGAAAAATAATAGCTACTATACTCATTTGATGTTTTAAAATGTGTTTTTAAGTTTAGTGCCAAAATACTAAAGCTAAAGCTAAAATGCAATTTGCTTGCATTTTTTTATTTCTGTTGCCACAGGATTGCCAATGTGATCATCTAATTATTTAATAAAGTAAAGTATCCTTTTCCAGCATAAAACATGAACACTAAAAAAGGAGGCTTTAGAACAGAATGATCATTATTGTAAATCATATAAGATTTGAGTTCATGGAAAGAATGTTGACAAGTTTGGACAAAGTATAGGTAAATGACAAGTCTGCAACACAGTTTTAAACAGATGTCAAAATGCACCACTATCACCACCAACCTCATTTTCCCCTATTCTACATGGGATTGGGGCATAATATCAACTTTTGCAACCTTGATTCAGTGCCAGCTTCCTCCCTTCTTCAGCAGTCATTCTCAGCTGTCACAGGTCTTCTCTTAGTCTATCTCTCCTGGATGGATGTCTTATTCTCATCTTCCCTTCTACCTGTTTTTCCAAAATCGACCTTACCAAATCATCTTCTACTTTCCTTCACATGTGACTAAATTATCACAATTTGTTCTCTGTGACCTGTTCTGCAATTGTTGATAATTTGACTTCAGTTGTGATAACCTTATTTCTTCATCTGTCCCATAGTGTGCATATTTCAGACAACTTATCCCCATCACCTCAAGCTTCCTCACCTGTACTACCTTCACTAACCAGGTTTCTATGCCCATACAGAAGCACGGGCAAGTCTACCAGTTGATATACCTTACTTTTCAGCTTCTTTGAAATGTTTCCATCACACACTGATTCTGATCTTTTGCACCAATTGACTACAACATTCCTAATTTTTAGTTTGATCTCCCCAGCAGTACCTTCCAGCTGTTAATCTGTTCCACTTTTTTCCTTTTCATCCCAGTTGTCAGCTCCCCCAGATTTCAACCATTTGGAGCCATGCCCACTGTCTTGTTTGTGCTCAGTTGTATCCCATGTGCCTTTCGATTTGCATTATAGTTCACTAATATTTGCTGAAGTTCCTGTTCAGAGTCTGCTTACAGTACAAAATTGTCTGAATGTAACAGTTTTGTAATCTGTCCTTTCAACATATTTGATTTTGTAGTCTATCATAAGTGCAAACAGGAGTAGAGTCAGAACTGAACCGTGGTGCACATTCACTTCCACCTAAAATGCCTCTGTGAGTCTAAACATTGTTTGCACTTCTATCATTGGATCCTTACACAAGTTCTACTAAGGTTTTCAGGACTTCAGTCCATCACAGGACTGTCTAAACCAGCTGTCTTGGAACATTGTCCTATCCTTTCTCTGAGTCAGGGAATGCCTGCTTGGGCTCTATCCTCATCAATAGCATCATCACCATTAGTGGGATCATTGCAAACATAGTGTTGGTTGTATTGCATTCTATTGCAAATATGAACTGCATATCCCCAAACTTACTTTCTACTATTATGTGTGTTTCATTTATTAATTATAATGCATTATTAGGTTCATAAGCAAATACTAGGCTATTAAGCTGTAGACTATTACAAGTCTAGCCAATAACCACAGGACAGAATCATACCCTGTATGATGTATTTTTGAAGAAAAGACCCTAACCGTTATGCAAACTTTTAACTCTCATACTATTCAATAAATTTAACTTAAATACCCAATTAGAAAATTATGTGTGTGCTTTCTAATGTCGTTTTACAACCAGAACACTCCAATTATGCAGCAAGCTGCAGCCAAATAAATTACTGGTAATTCTGCTGTGGTAGGCATGTCCATTGCAGGAATGTACTACATGCTTAATGCAACATAAAGTAAAACATTTCAAAGCAAACCAAATAAAAGGTATGAAAGGCTCCCTATTGAAATGCTGGCACTGCCAAAAAGCTGAAAAAAAATACAGAAAACCCGAAGTAGACCAAATCTCAAAAATATTCTTTTTGCAGGGGGCAAGCCCCCACACACACACCTCAAACTTATATATACCAAATCTGAGATTGCCATACTTCAGAGAAAAGGGAATATTCCAAGAAATAGCATATCAGACTTAAGTCCGTTCTTTCGGCCAATTGGTCTCTATGTTTTGGGACTTGGTCTATCTGCTCCCGACATTTCAAATGGTTACTGTATGGGGTTAAGCCATTTTTTCTGTGACAATACATTACATGACAGAAATTAGTGCAAGAAGAGCCCCTAACAATTTTTCTTCAAATATTGCCATTAAAAGGCTGAAAAATGAATGGTGGTTATTAGTGAATGCATGAAAGATAGTGGGACAGTGTCTAAACTGTTACAGTTAAGAATAATATTAGGACACTTTTCAATTCTAAAGGAACATTACACTATGACACTTAATATATATTTTCTCAGGCTCTCTCCATGTCGTATAACCCAAGTGACAATTCATTTTACACGTCATTCACAACCAACAGAACACAGAGGGATCTGATTTTTTTGTTGTTTGTATTTTGATTTTTTTTTTGAGGAGATGAATGGAGCACATTAAAGCAGTGCATTTTCACAATCAGTGAAAGATGTGAAAGCATCTGCTGCAAGTAGTGTATACTTGTAGTAGTAGTATATACTGCTACACTAACTGCTTGATTTTAAGGCAGCAAAAGATAAAGAAACAAGTTCTTTCTGCAAAAATGTGCAATTGTTTTGATACAAGAGAGTCTGATGGAAGGGATCTGCTATCTGAAAGAGCGAGTGAGGAATACATGATAAGTAGAAGTTTATTGAGTGAGCTTTTGGACTAGGAAATAGATTATTAGGCACCAGCCTCCCTTCTATGTGTGGAGGTCAAAGGTAGAATCAGAGGCACTACAGCCAACTGGTACAAACTGTCAGTGGTAGTGTGTGACAAAAGAATGTATGAGAAGTTGTCAAATAAGGCACACCGAACAGTAACATGGCCAGTGCTTCTATATGGTGCAGAAACCTGGACAGTGAAGGCAGAGCATCTGAGATGAAGATGAAGTGCCTGAGATGGGGAATGGTTTGGCAAAGGTCTCTGCTCAGACAAAGGAAGCAGCACTTTTTTATTGGAAATGGCAGAAGGGGAAGTGGATTAAAGTATATCTAGGACTAGAGACAGAGTTTAATGTTTAGCATGGCAAGGAGATGGCAGTGCTGGTACAGCAAGCTGCGTCTCTTACCATTTACAGGAAAAAGGATGAGATTATGGAAAAGAGAGGCTACATGTGTCTTGATGCATATTTTATTTTTAGAAAAAGAAAAATCCACTCTGTTAGAATGATGTGGATAAAGGTTTTCTTCACAGTTTGCAGGAAATACAACCTCTGACATTATACAATACAAATA
Source organism: Protopterus annectens (assembly GCF_019279795.1). NCBI lineage: Eukaryota > Metazoa > Chordata > Ceratodontiformes > Protopteridae > Protopterus > Protopterus annectens. The sequence continues at coordinate 963,176,925 of NC_056737.1, forward strand.
AATAGCCACCCTATGGGAAGGGCTCAGCTCCTCCAAGTACAAAGTAGGAACATCTCATATTGTTATTTTGGTCCTTCTTGTAAGATTATAAGTTGAGAAACAACTCATTGTACGGAGCATTGCAAGTATAACCCACTCATTTTCCTATATTAATGTTGTCAAGGCAATGAAACATATAAAGGATACACAATATTAGGGAACTTTTTAAAAAATATATAATCTAGGGAATGTAGACGTACGTCTTTACTAAAGTGACAGTAGGTGAGTGAATTGTCCATCATAATAAAGGGACAATACAGGAACAGAATTCAAAAAAGATTATACAGAACAAAGATGTACATTATGCAGGACAATAAGACCAAAATCTTTATTTAATTATTTTGTAAGAAAGGAATATCTCAGTCTTATTCACAATCCTGCTTTATAGTTTTACAATGAATGAATATGAAATTGAATAGGAAATATTTGCCAAAAGGTTTGTGGAACTTTGTGCTGGAGTGACTTGCCACTGAAACTTGGCATACAAAGAAATCCTGGGACAGGTAAAACAATAATATAAGCTCTTGAAATAAAAGGAGAGAGACATCACAAAGTGTCAGGATTTCTGTAGGAAATGCAGGTCCTATATAACACTCCAGTACAACAAAAGAACATTTACTTGAAAAAAGGGGGGCTGGTGTGTAGCCCAAGCTCTGACACTCTCACTGTTAAAATTGTCCATGCAAATTACTAATTATTATAACAGAAGTAATGCAGGTACAGTATCTACTGTAAAACAAGTCGTACTAAAATCTTATTCCCTCATTTTCATTCTCAGCATTTTTAGTTTATTACATTTAGTTTATTATTGTAGTTTTTTGCTCCAAAGTATAGCCTGGCATTTGCACTATATTCCTGTTATTATGTCTTACAGTTAAATGTTTATGGTATAAAGGATCCCAGTCTGCAGAAATAACCTTTGCTTGGGATATAGACAACCATACATCTTCAAACGAGGGATCTGCTACATTAAAAACATTATAACAGGATTTATTTATAAACTGTATGTGTGGGCAGCTAAACTGAGGTTTGAGTCTTCATAAGTGCTGTAATTCACTTAAACATATTATGTGGGAGTGTCACAGCAAACAATAAAGTTAAGAGTGAAATTATTTTGTTTTCTCAGAAAACTTACTGGCTGCAAGAATAAACTAAAAAATATATTTCTAATAGTATCCACTTCTGTATGCAGTGCTAGAAATGACTTGCAAATGAGATACCTCAGATCTAAAGCCAACCCCCACCCAAGGTAAGACATCTTGAGACATCGCTTCTTCAAGATTAAATGTATCGTCTTTGAGTGGCAGTTGCCAGGATTGAAGTGAGCATTGAGCGCCACTACTCAGCCATGCAGCTAACTGTTCTGTAGCTGGCTCAGGCCTCTTGGGGCATAGGACACTCACTGGGCACACTGATAATTTTGTTTTGCCCTGCAGGCTTGCAGTTGCTGACTGTATTCTCAGGAAATGTTGTGGAGTCCATGCTGAGAAAACTGTACCTGCTGCTTAAAGTTATGATGAAGAGAACTGAAAGGACAAGGACTCTTCTGACCTTCAAAAGTCCAGCTGTCTGATAGGCCTTTAATAACCTTTTTAAATATGCAGTATTCTTTGTCTGTGTCCTACTTTAGGCTGTATGTCAGGAGCCATTAAACCTAAAAATGTTTTACTCCAGGGTTACTTGATTTGACCAGCTGCTTGGTGCTCTGTTTCCAGCCACTTCTCATGCTGTTAATACTGTCATTAATGACACATTCTAAACACATTCCTTCTTTCACTACCAGAATACCTTTTCATTCTTTTCTTATACAAACCCACCATTCTTGAGGGAAATACGTTTGAGAGTTCATTTTAATAAGACCTCTGCTGTCTCATTTGTAGAGATGCCTGACTTTAGGCTGCATATATTTGTTGTGGTGAATTGTCATTTACACATTGTAGGACATTTGTGCTGTTATACTGCTGATTATGTGACTACAAGAGAATGGCTTTGTTACACCCTTGCCCTTTGGCTGCATTATGCTTTTAAGTTGCCCAGTATTATTTTTATTGTGGATGATTTTGTTTAATCCTGCCAAATTGAATCCCAAGAATGGCAATAAAGATAAAAAAAAAAATAATAATAATAAAATCTACAACAGGACATTTCTTGGCATGGAAAAAAAAGCCTAAGTATGAAAACAGGTTACTAAATAGGCTTTTAAATGGAATGCCCCAAATTAAGTGGAATACCGTTCTGCTGCAATCACATATGCAAAGCTGGGTATTTGATCTAGAACATTCTATTGTTTTTTAATGCCTGCATGACTAAACTGCAACGTAAGATGAGTTTGGGTTATAGCCTGAGCAAAACAGAATAACAAAAATGAGCAACTCAGATAATAACAGACAATCCTTATAACACAGTTACAGATACAGTGCATTCTTACAAGGCTAACTAGATGCGCAAAACAACAAAACAGAGGTAAGGGATTGGCAACATATAGGAGAGTGGCAACTGTAATATTCCTAAAGTTGTAAATCCCCAAAACTGGAGCTATCATAAAGATACATAGAAATGAAGATACATTATTCTAGGTCACGGCAGCATGTACATGATAAATCAATTTTCAGAAAAAGCAGCTAGCTTCTGTAAAGATAGACTCAGGCAGCTACTACTAGGTTTGGAAATATACATTCCCTCATGAAAGAACTGTCAGGTATGACATGGACGTGCATAAGGTGAACACGCTCTGTTTGCATATTAAATTGTTATAACATACAGTGCTTAGAAGTACATAGTGCACTCAGGTCAGTTGATCGGTACCCAAAATGAATTATTTTGTCTCTGCACTGTTAAGGAAATGAGAAAGTAACATAAGAGGTGCTGAAAGCTGGGGAATGTTCTGAGGAACAGCTGGACCATTTGGCAGTAGAAGACACAGCCAATAAGAAAGCTAAACTGTGGAGTAACAAATCAGCATGGAAGTAATTGCTGAAGCCTTCATAGTAGTGTAATATCATTATCAAAACATTTTTATATTGCCTCTGCAATTTAGCTCTAATGGACTACCATTTGCCTCATATACTTCTACTCAATCAACTCTCTATAGCACACAAACTCTACTATCTTCCTGAGATAATCCCAGCACTTCGGCACCTAATTCAGCCCCACATTCCCTCTACAGCCTTAAGATCTAGTAACCAGAGCCTCATAACTGTAATCAAACATAAAAATGAAACTGGTAAGTCCCTTTCTGCCAACACCACTGCCAAAACCTGGAACACACTACCAAGCCAAATAACTTCTACCACCTCCTTTAGTCAATTCAAAAAACTCCTGAAAACCCACTATCTAACTGGCTATGCTCATGCCACTCAGCAGGCTAATCCATACCAAGAGAATTTGTCAGGGTACAGCTATGTATAAACAGTTTCTCTCCTGATAGCTTCCAAACCCGTGTAGATTTACCTTACAAAACTTATAACTGCAAAAGAAAAAAAATGTACCTCTGATTGTCTACTGTAAGAAATGCTAATCACTAGCATGATGTCATGTTGTGTGTATATATGCTATATGTATGTTTGTTAATTACTAGCATGTTGTCCTGATGTGTATATATGCCATATGTATGTATGTTCTACTTCTTTTTACTCTCATGTAATGTATTGTAATGTGTAGCATTTCTCCCCAGGCCTCCTCTGAAAATGGACCTGTGTCCAGTCAGACTTTCCTGGTAAACAAATGTAAAATAAATAAAAATAATAAAATACATTTGGAAAGATTGAATATCAACCCTGAGGTGCCATCATAAAATTTGTCTGATCTGACACCTGAAAAAAACTAACAGCAACTAAATAAATAAAGCTGAGACTCATGTTTTTATAAGTACATAGCAAGATGGAACTCCTAAATGAGAAACAAATGTAATCATTTTCTTTATATACATTTAATATAGCAATAATGGATGATGTTGGCATGGTATATTGAAGATTTACCCATGGTTGGCGTGATTAAATAAAGCCAACCGTGGGTAAATTTCAATATACTACCACGGAGTCTGTTATTGCTATTATACAATGACATTATTTAAGAAAAAAAAAATGCTAACTTTTTTTAATGTCTTTGTCTAATTGTGCATTACTGTTCTTCCGTGGCTGGTGGCATATGCTTGTTTGTATTGATGTACTGTGCATGCGTATTGGACTTGCATTCCCACGCATACCCAGTACATCAGTGCTCTGGAAAGTAAGCAACGGAGAAAAGATATCTGTTGCTCTGCTTTAACTTTATTTTTTTTTTTTAATTAAAAAAAAAGGTTCGGGAAGTTTAGGGAAGGGGCGAGACAGAATGGAGGAAATACAAGGGAAATCAGGTACTTGTCTTTAGTTTTAAAAAATGTACCTGATTTCCCTTGTATTTTCTGCATGGTATCTCTCTCATATGTCCTGAGTCCTCCGGACTACAAATTTTGTTTTTATTTTTGTTCAAAAAAAGTTAAAATTAAAGAACATACCAACAGAAAAAGTCCGGGCAACCGGACCTTTTTCCGTTGGTATATTCTTGGATTTACAACAGGCGCTCTGGTTGGGCTGACCAATCAGCATGCTCATTTTAGAATGTTAATGGCCAGTCATTGTATAATTACATTTTAAAAACATATTCTTGTTTGCTTCAACTGATTGGATATGTTAATTTGATTTGATTAGAGCCAGGACTAGTATGTACATGTTATTCAGATTAATTTCAATGTGTCACCATAAAGAGTCTGCTCTTCATAGAGACAGATGATGCCCTTCTTAAAAAAAAAAGGTGGAGCAGAGAATTTTACAGAAAAATATGCAGAAAAATTCCTTTCATTACCTGATGCTTTCTTTAGAGGCCTGGCTAGGTCATATTGATTCAGAAAAGATAACAGAGTGATTAAGTGATTGGGAGAAGGAAGATAACATTTGTGACTTGCAAATAACACAAGACAAAAGTCTATTGAAATATTTTGCAATTGATTCGGTTAACCTGATTCAAACTGGACATACAAAAATATAGTTCATCATTTCACAGATAGAATTAAAACACTCTTAGCGTAATGAACTCTGGAGACTGTGGGATATGGGATCATTAACATTAAATACAAACTTACAGTCTCCCATCTAAATAACTAGTGACAGCTTGAAAAATTGAACTGATAGAGGATTTTTTTTTCTAAAGTTATGAAACTGGGTAGGGAATGAAATTTATCTCTTTGCTACACTGTCTCTAATCATAATACAATTACTTGTAGTATTCCTATTGTACGGGGCAGTAAAATAATAAGTTCATTAATGTCTCCAGATAATCATCATGCAAAACATTAAATGTAAAAATGAAATTGTCCTTATGAAGTCTTATGAAGTCTACCAACAGTGCACAATCATTTCTATAAAAGTAATTAGAATAAAATAATGTAGACACCAGATAAATGTTTGGTAAATTTGAAAATTATTATTTTTTTAATATGAACAAAAAAAAAAGACTTGCATTCAATAATTAGATGAACAAGGAATTTAAACAAAGTGGAAGGCCACTCCAAATGTTCTATTAATATATGGCATTTTGACAATTCTCTGACACAGAGATATGATGGTTTGACTACTAAACAGATATGATGAGTTTCAAAAGTGTCCAGGACATGGGATGAGCTAATCGAGTGGGAGAAGACTGATGTGCCATATTCCAATGCAGGTCCATAGGCAGGGCGATCCATCACTGATGTGTGCACGACTACCCATATGCAACAGTCAGCATATAATAAGTCAATATTTCACAATCAGGAAGAATTCCTGCTGGTGCTTCCAGTTGTTAATTTCTTGGACTACCAACCTTAGTCTGTCTACCAAATTCGAAATTTACCACTATGCCTTGGAGATTAGAGCCTGTACTCTGGGGGTATTACACTGGAGAGGCATAATCGGAGGATCCCAAAGAATATCAAACAGTAGATGACCTGCTATAATCACTAAAAAAAGAAACCAGTATTAAAACCATTTACAGAACTGTAAGTCCATGTTTATTCATTTTTCTACACACATTTGCTAAATGACCTTTAAAGTTCATGGCACACCTGGTACATGAATTAACTTGTGATGTTATAGGCTTTCCTTAAAAGATGTTCACATCTTGATTTGGCTGAAAACATCCTGCTTTGTAGAGAGCAAGTGAAAGTCATGTCTGAACACTGAACAATTTCTCTCAAAAGTATTTGCATTAGTTTACCGCTTGCATATTTTTACAGTTTTCACTGAATTTACCAGTTATTAATAATGTAGATTTTAATATCTAGATAATCAGAGACTGGGTAAGGAAATTATTTCACAAAAGACATTTGTGGCATGGAGCTTTAAAAAAACATAAAACAATCTGGATGCAGGTGCTTGTCATTTGATTTAAGGGGACAGAATACAGGTCATTAACTCTTGCATGAATAACCTCATACTCATAGCATGAATTAAATGAAAAACTCGTTTTAATCAAATGTATTATATCAGCAAGTTTGAGCACCATGAGGAAAGATACTGTCACTTTCTACTTATGAAGACAGGTTAACAAAATATAATTTCATGTTAACAAAGAGTTTGTTGGTATCACTATTTTACTTTTATCAACAGGAGAATTTATATCAAGTGAGTTATGGAAATTGGATGAAAATAGAGCATTACACCCCTACCAAGAACTGAATGATTATTCTTCACATTTGTCTTTAGATGATAGGTTCTAAAGTCATGTGTTAAATAAGAAATAAGACTCCATGGAAATAATATCTTGAATTTTTCATTATTATTATAGGAGTAATGACTCAGAGAACACACAAGATTGTTAAGAAGATTATTAAGTCATCCGTTCTCTCTTTGGATGAGGGTTGAATGTTGGTGTTATGCTGTTTTACATCTGGTACAGGTAGTATTCATGCCTCGATACTTAGTGGTGCAGTGGTACATTGTCACCTAACAGCAAGAGATTTGACAGTTCATCTCTTGGCTGGGGTGTACTCTGTGCAGAGTCTGCATGTCCTCCATGGTGTTCATGTGGGTTTTCTCTGCATATAGTCTGATTTCCATACACATCCTAAAGACGTGTTAAGTGGATTGGTGAATCTATGTCTGTGTGATACAAATAGCAATGTCTATTCTTTACTTTCATGGTAAACATCGTGGAAGGAGATGGCTTCCCACAGGATCTTAACAGTAGTCAGACATAACTCATAAGCATAAATGGAAGGATGGTAAGGATTTAGGAAATTTAGTTGCGGTAGCGTTGTCGCCTCACAGTAAGACGTTGTCCTATTCGATTCTCAGCTAGAGAGTCTTCTGTGTGGAGACATGCGTGAATGGGCGTACCTTCATTTAAGGTTGTGCATCAGGGCTGGCAACTCAGCACGTAAAAATCTACTGCCAATCATTAGCAGACCGGAGTTCCGCTGTGGCGACCCCTAACCGGGAAAAGCTGAAAGGCACAACAAGAGATGGGTGAGCTTATTGTTGTGAAATTGCAGACTATGCATTCACACTTTTATGTATGCTCATTCTGTAGCAAGTGTTTGTCCACACCACTTAAAAGTGAAATGCAATATTTAGATGTGCTAAATGTTCTCATACTTAAATTCTTCGCTCTTAAGAACTTGAACTACTAATTACACCTGGATCACTTGTGCAACAAACAGATGCCCTACATCTTTAGCAGCAGGCTGTCTCGAGTGAGTATCACTTTCCATCTTTACATGCTTCAGTTAGCTGAAATGCACAGGAATGCAGATTTATGTTTCTGATATTCTCAGACACCCCATCAAAAAGTGAAACTCACGAATTCTGAGTTTATAAAAAGGCCAACCAACTTAAAGTATATAATTCACACCCTTATGGAGAAAGCAACAGTGAACCATCACCAAAATGGATAGAAATTTACTGGGCCACACTTGCAAATGCAGTCATACATGTATAACTCTGATTATTATGGTTTATAAAGAGACCCCTTGCATTAGTTAGAAAAACAGTGGAGAAGAATTTGACATGCCAGAGCATCTACTCCTCATTGTTTGTTGATAGGAAAGATGTTTGAAGTTGCAGTAGTGTCAGGCAGCAGTAGCGCTTAGCGATACTAGGCACTTTTAGTACACAGAGAGAGTTGCAGATATTTCCATGGATCAATAAAATCAGTGCTGGTATGCAGGATAAACGTGCCACCTGTCTCCTTTTGCCTTCAAGACTGTTAGCACCCATTAGCATGGATGACATAGTATATCCACTTCCATATTTGTCATGGAGTCCAGTGATTATGTTATGAACTATGGTTAGAGTCCACTTGTATATTTGTCATGGAGTCCAGTGACTATGTTATGAACTATGGTTAGAGTCCACTTTGTATATTTGGCATGGAGTCCAGTGAGTATGCTATGAACTATGGTTAGAGTCCACTTCTATATTTGTTATGGATTCCAGTGACCATGTTATGAACTATGGTTAGAGGAGTAATGCAGAAATAAATCTTGGATTGATCTAGAGTGAAGACATGAGAAGAGATGAGAGGAGAAGGAAGGAAGAAGAAGGTAACCAGCATGACTTCTGAAAGGTTTTCAAATATCAGTCAGAAAAAAAATGCAGAACTGACATCCACTGCAGCTACAGAAAACATTACATATATTCTGACTTTTTCACTTTGTATTTTTCTCAACAACAGGCAAAAGCAAGTAGTTAAAAATCTATGCTGACATTAAACTTAATTAAGACTGTGAAATGTAAACAAGCCTTGCTCTGTAATCCTAGATTTGATTCTATTCATCTACTCTGAGACGCTGAGCATATGACTTAATCTGACAGAGCTCCTGTATTTTCACCGAAAACAGTCCTCAGCATAGCTGGGCAACCAGGTTACCTAAACATACAAATGCAATTTATAATAAGAAGTCTTAGCAGAAGACTATAGGAAATTGTTATCTGACTATGCAGATTAGACTGAGGATTAATGTATACTGTAAAGGGAAATTATTTTATTGAGAACATACATGTGTAAAGGAGATACAGATGAGGACATCTACAATGACATAGTGGTGCAGTGCAAACCACAGGGAGATACAGAAACAAAAGAGTTTTTAGTAATATAGCAAACACATTGTGGTACCTCAAGAAAATGAACTAAATCCAAGTGCATTACATATTTTCATACAAGAAATGCAAAAAAGTTAGTTGTCAGCATCTGTAGATTAATAAAGTGACATTAAGATGGAGCACAGTAGGAAAAGTGTAAGTTTTTTTTTCCCCCTGTGGAAGGGTTATACCCGCATGATACAATTTCCTTAGTCAATTCAGGAATGAGAGGAGAAATTAGGAATGGAGACTAGGGAATGTCTGCAATTCGCTAACTTGGTTTGACAGCTTATTAGATAGGCAAGCAAATGTTTTGGTTAGTCATTGCTAAGAAACAAATGATAGCTACTAAACAAGTCTGCTAAAACCTATGTAAAGTTCATACACCTCATGTTTTTTTCCTGACTGGTTTCTATTAGGGATGGTTATCTCTCAAGTATCCCTGTTTTTACGGACATTCCTGATTTTGACTCAAATTCTTGTGTTATCTATCCTAATCTCTCTTAAAACTGGCAATTTTGAGAGTAAAGGTGATGGATTGCACTTAATAAGTAATGAGAATAATTAGTGTTACAAACTTCTTTCATTTCAGAAAAATATAGGTTTTTCACATTCTCTTATTCTGTCAGTGAGGTAGAGTATAAGTTTATCAGTTCTGATGTTAAACCTCTGTGCCACATGAAACTGTATTTACACCATATTTCATTACATAGTGATATGTACATACATTACTAAGACATAGTGATGTGATTAAATATTTAAGATCTTACTGAATATATATTACACAGTTAATATTAACACACATAACAGTGTTGCTCTGCTATAGTATGATTTAACTATTGTCTCTTTTTATTATTTTTTTTCCAAAAGTTTGAAACTAATTTGGTTCATTCTATATCTGGTTACCTCAGAATATAACCCCTAGGCAGTGTTGAGAAATGTCCACTTGGATCAATTCTCTACCCTGGACAACAAATTATAAATACACTAAAATACTAAATATATTATTATCCACAGCCTGCATACTCCATGTATTAGTTTCATGGAAAGAAAAGGGCAGCCATGAAAATGCAGGCATTTTTTTTCTCTTTCTGTATAATGCCTTAAGTTAATTTTACTTCTTCTGTCTGGTTACATAAGTAAGCACCATCTCCAAAATGAGGGAATGGGACCTTGACTTAATAGTTTATTCCAAGGACAGCACACCTTAGAAATACTGCACCATATTTATGCTGCATGTGATACCAGTACTTCAAAGGTAACCTTAGTTTTGGCCAGAGATGAGGACTTCATTACTGAAAACGAGGCAGCTGAGCCCTTACCACAATGACCAGTGAAGTTGTTATAATAAAAATCCTTTTCTCTTTGTATATCGTATTTACTATAATAATATATTGTGTGGGTGTGTGTATGTATTTATGTGCGTTTGTGTGTGTGTGTGTCTGTGTGTGTGTGTGTGTGTGTGTGTGTGTGTGTGTGTGTGTGTGTGTGTGTGTGTGTGTGTGTGTGTGTGTATATACTTGGAAACTACATGCTCTCACTTAGTAAAGCAATGCTGCATTCAACAGAAATGACAGTGCTAATACTTTACTCTGTAAAGTATGAGATAAGTATAGAAAGAAATTTGGTGGCAGCAAAAAATGTTTCAGAATATGGCCAAGAATGCTGTTTGGCCAGAAGCTGAGCAGGCTGGTAGGCAAGAGATTAGAACTTTTCTAGACAGATGGCATGGTAGGATTCAAACCATCAATAACTCTGTGTCTGGATGCAAACAATTTGACAGTGTCCTACAGATCATAGAAAAAGGAGTTATTAATTAGTTGCTAGATGCTGAGGAGTTAGTGGAAATAAAATTGGCTTCCTACTTAAATAAAGAAACAGGTAGGGAACTATGCAAAAGTATGGGACCGTCAATCCTACTAAGGTGCTCTGCAGTTATGCTGATTGCTGCATTTGATGAATATCGAAAACCATACCAAGGCATGGGTGAAACTAATGGTAAATATGCCACAAATCTAAGAAGGCTAGTTGGTGTATGCAATTTTAGGAAGTTTAGAGATTCATTCATTTCTGGTATAAATCTGTGGGACATGGAACCCAAGTTTAAAAGGGAGATGACTGAGGGAGATGAAATTAATACTAAATGATTTTATGCAGACCTGCAAAGCAGCAACAGTAATATCAAATATTATTCACGCTTTCTGGATGACATCTACATTTTGTGGGATGGTAATCAAGAAAGTTTAAATAATTTTGTGGACTACATAAATAACAGTAGTGGGTTTCTTAAGTTCACATGCACTAATAGTAGTGAAGGGGTAGCCTATTTAGATACTTTTATATCGAACGGTGATGAAGGCTTTAAGTCCAGAATATATAGGAAAATCACATTCACAAACTCTTACTAGGAATATACTAGCAACCATCCTAAAAAAAATGATGTATAACATATTTAAGGGACAGTGCATTAGGGCTGTAAGGATGACTTCTGAATACAAAGACATGATAGATGAACTGAGTCATATCACTGAATTATTTAAAGACAGAGGATATGATGGAAAAATGATGAGGGACGTGAAGGAATATGTTATAAAGGAATGGAGAAAGAAGTATATTCCATTATTAGGAGCTAACATTAAGGGTGTGAATATTAACATCAACAGTAGGGAGATCAACAAAGCTTATAGTAGGGCATGTGTCCTGGAATATGGTCCACACATAAACAAAATTAAAGACATTCTAACAGCCAATTGGAATGTTTTGATGGTGGACCAAGATATGATTGATATTTTGGGCCCCAGACCTACAATTGTATATAAGATGGGGAGAAATATTAAATCATATTTGGAAAGGGGCATAAGAGACACTGGAGCAGATAACACCAAAAAACACACCACAAAATGTGGTGCCTGCAGCCAATGTTATGTCATAAATGAGGAAGAAGGAATAATAATATCAACAGGACAAGATTGAGATTTGTACAGGGTAATTGTAATTCGAAATTAGTTATTTATTTGGCTAAGTGTGAGGCCTGTCCGGGATACTATATAGGGAAGACAGAGAGAAATTTTAAGAAACGTATCTATATATATATATATATATATATATATATATATATATATATATATATATATATATATATATATATATATATATATATATATATATGCTCACCTGTATAGTATCAGGACGAAGGACATTAATAATGCCCTATACAGGCACGTGGAAAAGTATGGGGTCAAACATAATTTTAAGTTTTCGATATTAGAAAATGCTATTCTGGATCCCAGAGATGGTGACTATAAAAATATACTTGCATACAAGGAAGTATGGTGGCAACTGCTAACTGATGCCATGACACCACCAGGCTTGAATGACCACATTTCAGTAAAACCTTTACTTAATATTAGGTAATATTAGGTAGAATTATTTGTATATTATATAGTGAGGAAAGAATATAATAAGGTAGTTTTTTATTAATATTTATGGTTGTGCATATATATTAAAAATATAACTTTTTACAATTTTGTATTCACATATTGCACATGTATTCATGGCTATATACATTATTTACTCATTTAATGGCAGTACTTTATATTTTATATTTTTATAACAATTTTTATATATCTATTTTGGCATGAGCTGTAGTAAGTGGATTTATAGGAAACTGATGTTATTGAATACAAATAAGCATTTTGTTTTTGGCACACAACCCCCGGGATTCATGAAGCTCGGCGCAAGGCCGGCGTAAGGCCTGCGCCGGCGGTGCAGTGAATAGCTGGCGCAGTAGCGCCATATACATATTAATGAGAGTGCACCGGAATCACAGACACGTGCGTAGTGTACGTGAGCGAGCCCAGGTAGGATGCGTCTGGAGGCGTGTCTAAGCCGGCATGAGGTGAGCAACCTAATGTGCTGACAGCCACGGTCCGCCCACAATAGTAATGGCAGCAGCCAGGTCCCGTGCAGAATGAAACGCACGTACAGTATGCAACATAGTACCCATCCCAAATTAACGGAGAAGCAAATACAAGCCACGAAGGCATAAGTGTACCCGTCCAACGAGCAAAGGATACGCATAAGACCACGTTCGTCCCGCAATGCACCGTCAGTGTTTACACTCAGAGAAGGTGTACAGCCGCATGTCAGCGCGCCGCACCGACATAGGAGCAGCGATTAAGGTCACCACCTGTCCCACTTTGGTTGGGGCAGTCTCTCCATGGCCAGTTGTGTCCTGAAAAAACGTATTAGAAATGGCTGATGTGCTACGATTGTAGGACACAATGATATCCCGTATTTAATGTAATGGTAGCATGAATTGGTTATTTCTGTAACAGAAATACCTAAATGACACAAGAAACAGAATAAGCAAGCAAATTGCCACAACAA
>NC_056737.1:963190947-963268447 GCF_019279795.1 Protopterus annectens
AATATCCTTCCTCCAAATGTGGCACACCCTCTGTGGTTGACATGTATCTCGTGTAGGCCACTCCTCGGTGTAGTACCGCTTACGCTTGCTCCATCCTTACACCGGCGCCATTTTGCGATTCACTATTATCTGCCTCATTTGCATGGAATTGACTACTAATACATGGTTACGGCGAACACCGCCACCACTCCTTGACAACCATTGCGCTGGGGTTGAAGCTTTACATACATACTATGGTGTGTGGTGGCTATGCAGCTGATGTGTGTTATACTGCTCTTTTAGGACATTGTCATATTATTTCATTGCTTTGCAACTTCTGTGCACATATCCCGGGTCTGCTGTTCTTTCTACGACGTGCCATTTATGTCATTTTTTACATTTTGTGCATATTTTCTTTGGACATTCTCGGTGCCTTTCCACATTGGCATATTGCACCTATATGATACCTGACTTTGACAGCCTTCCGTTACTCCTCGGTCATGTTTGGGTAAATGTAAACCGTTTTTTTTGGTTTACATTGCCGTGCTTACGCTTACGCCTGCGCCACTTCGTGGATCGCTATTTGCCCTCATTTGCATGGTGCAATACCGCACACAGTGTGTTTTGCATACCTAAGCCGGGGCGGAGACGGTCCGGCGCACGCCGGTAGTGCACGTGGAATTCATTCATACCTGAATCGCTCAGCAGCCATATTTGGCGTTATAACGCCGACGCTATGCTGGCGCCTGGCGCAAGGTTCATGAATCCGGGGGAACATTTATATATATTTGTCTAGTACAAGGTGTACAAAAAGTATTATGTTACTTTAAATGGATTTGGCGCGAAAGACATAAACCATTTGTATCAGCTGACTAGATGTTCTGATGAAGCTCACGTTTAAGTGAGTGAAAGTGCTTAACATGTTTGTTACAATAAAATGGAATTGTTACTTTTACCACTTATTGTGGTAAATTCATTTTGAAACTCTTCCTGGACAAAGGTTTTTTTTGGATTGTGGAAGTGCTCAGGGTGAGCGGAGGTTGGAGTTCTTTTACCACTGAGTTGGTCTTTTTATCATGGAAATATCGAATAGACAAAACTATAAAGCAGTTAAGACAAGAAGTGTCACTGTTAGAAGATTATAGATGAGGGAATAGATAAAAAAATAAAATAGATGTGATAAAAGCAATGATTAGAACAGACCAGGATCTACCATGCACTATTGCAAATAACAAACTAAAAATTTCAGCACAGGCTTAGAAAATAGGAAAATAAATATAAAGGAAAAGTACAAAATAAGCAATTTATTGATGATCCAAAAAAGTTTTAGAGAATTGGGAAATAAGGTAAAAGGAATTGAAAGACCACCAAAAAAAGAAGAAATAGATACATTTTGGAGAAGTATCTATGAAGATCCTGTGGAACATAACAAAGATACTAAATGGATAGAAGAAGTTAAAGAAAGAATAAGAGGTTCAAAGATACAAGTTCATAGGTTCATAGGTTGGTACTAGGCTATCGGCCCTAGGGCCTATACAAGCCTAGCCATAACAATTCCCTGGATATTTCTTCCCACAACATTTACTTCCCTGGACCCCTGTCTAGCAAGGCAACTGACATGATTCCTGGGGTGAATTTCCTATCTCCCATCCAATCATCAAGGATATGAAATGGGATGAAGTAACAGCCAGACAGGTTAAAACAAAGTTAAGAAACGCCTCTAATTAGAAAACCCCAGGCCCAGATGCAGTACCTAATTTTTGCTGAAAGTATTAACATCTTTGCACGAAGATTTAGCCATGAGTAAGAACTATTTATATGCAAACCCCGAACAGAAACCAGCCTGGTTAAAAACAGGAAAAACAATACTCCTACTTAAGAGTGAACCAGCAAGCTACCCTAAAAATTATAGACCAATAACTTGCCTTATGTCAACGTATAAACCATACATGGGAATTGATGCTGACAGAGTTTATAGTCATTTAGAAGAAAACTCAATTATGGCAGCAGAACAAAAAGGCAATAAAAGAAAGTCATATGGAACAAAGGATCATTTGTTGTTAAAGTCATAGTGGAGAACTGTAAAAAGGGGAAGAATCTAAGTACGGCATGGATTGATACAAAAAAGCATTTGATAGTATACCACATTCATGGATAAAAGAGTGCTTAAAAATGTATAAGATATACCCTACACTGATCGACTACAATACAGTGACCATGAAACAGTGGCAGACCACTTTGCAATTAAGCCATGATAAAGGACAAATTAATATCCCAGGGATAACATTTCAAAGGGGGATATTCCAGGGTGACTGTCACCACTGCTATTCTGCCCTGCCCTTAACCCATTAAGCTGTCTACTTAACAGCTTAGGCCATGACTACAATTTGGCTCCCAGAAAACAGCAAAGTGTAAAGACTTCTCTCTCATCTTCTCTTTATCGATTATTTAAAACTGTATAGCTCATTAGATGAAGAACTGAAAGCACAGCTGCAAGTTTTCATAGATTCATAGATTCATAGATGAGTACTAAGCTAACTTTCTATGCTGAGCCATTTTAAGACAGACAATTCCTGTGAGATTCAAACCATTAACTGTGTGTGTGTAAGGCAAAAGGCAAACACCTTAACCATTAGGCCATCCTCCCAACCCTTTTCAGATGATATAAGAATGTCATCTGGTCTTGATAAATGTGCAAAAGCAACCTTTAAAGCAGGAAAACTGCAACGTCAGGAAAACATAAGTTTGGGACAAGAGAGAATGTATAAATACTTGGGAAATGATGAAGGATGAACAATAAAACATGAACAAATGTGAATATAACTTAGTAAGGAATATTTCAGAAGACTTAAATTAATCCTGAAAACAGCACTGACATCTAGGAATAAACTTCAAGCTATAAACCAAGTTGCTCTTCCTGTCCTAACTTACAGTTTTGGAGTGATTGACCAGCCCCAAAACATGTTGGATAGATTAGATAGGAAAACAAGAAGGATGCTTCATGCTCACAAAATTATTTATAACAATCAGTGTGTACCAAAATTATATATTCCCCACTCTGAAGGAGGGATGGGCCTCCTTGAAATTGATTATATGTATAGATCTGCAATCGTGGGACTCCACACATATCTGCTGACCTCACAAGAACCAAACATAGTGAAAGTTTCAAAACATGAGGAGAATAAATCTAAGATGACTTCTCTGCTTAATTTAGCAGAAGCATATTGGTGTCAGGTGGGAATGGAAATCAAACCAGAAGTGGATAAAAATCAGGGACCAACTAAATGTGCCAAAAAACAAAAGAAAGAATATAAGGTGAAGGACCAGATGAGAAGGCAAGAAATGTGGAAAAAGCATAAATATAGTTGCAAGTATAGAAAACTTCTGGAAGAACCTCATGTTGATCAGGAATGAATGCAGTAATGGTTAAGGAGAGGCGAATTTAAACCAAAAGATAAAAGGTTAATGTTGGCAGCCCAAGTTAGTGGGCTATATACACGTTGGTTTACAAAGTCCATTGAACATGCAAGAGAAACAGACAAATGTAGGTTTTGTAAAACCAGATTGGAAACAGTTGCACACTTTGTTGCAGGTTGCAACATACTAATGGCAGAAGGGCTGTATACTGAAAGGCATAATAATGTGGCAAGATTGTTGCACTGGGGATTGTGCAAACATTATGGTACTGAAGTGGCTGAAAAACACTGGAAACATGAGCCAGAAAGCGTCACAGAAAATGATGAAGTTTATATAACATAGGACCACCCATTACCAACAGTTCAAAAGATGGACACTAGAAAACTGGATATAGTGGTTCAAGAAAAGAAGACAAGAGTAGCATTGGTTATTGAAATCACGACACCTAGTGACTACAGTGTCCTGTGTACAGACAGACACACAGTTATAAAATATCAGGATTTGCAGGCAGAAATGAGAGCAATCTGGAAGAAAGATACCCAGACAGTTCCAATAGTAGTAGGAGCAGCGGGTCTTATAAAAAAGAATCTACAATCATATTTAGATATGTTACCAATCCATATAACTCCATTCAAATTGCAGAAGGAGTCATTAATGGGCACATTGCAAGTGCTCCAAAGAGCACTTTTGGCTGACATCAAAGACTGAAACAATACTAATTTCATGAACTTTAATCATACTTTGACTTAGGAATGGGGTCCATTCCCATCATTGTATTAGAAATGCAAAAGACTTGGAGAAATTAAAAAGAGGAATACCATATTATAGTAATCCCTACAATTAGTGTGTAGGTTAGAGACTTACTTTGTGAATGCAGCAGTTGACAGACCTGTAGTTCAGGGATGACTCTGTGTGATGCATGCATTACACAGCCAATGCATGTATAGGTACAGGTTATGTGGGTTGCCTGGCTTCAGCTATTTTAATATATGTATGTGAGTAGGAGTAAGGCTTCAGTCCCTAGGGCCCTAGGTTGTCAGTGAATGTGCTACATGTTGTCTCTTAGCCAATGCCAAGGTATACTGGATATGCCTACATCTGTCTACAGGGACATCATTAGGGGGCTCCTCCTCCGAGTCCTCCTGTGAAAGTGTCTGTGGTGACCTACACACTAGTCAGGGGCTGTGTATCCCTTCCCTTTGCTGATCCTGCTGCAGCTGTTTCCACAAGATCATATTGTGTAGCATGGCACATACTGTGAACATATGTGCATATGTGGCTGGAGAGTACTGCAGGGCTCCACCAGATATATTGAGGCACTGGAACCATACCTCATTGTAGAGTGCTACATGAAAGAAATGTTGCATATTGCTGGCCCTCACTTCAGGGTTGAGTAGAAAATATGTAAATGTGCTCACTGGCATGTGGTAGCATGACATCCAGGAACTGGTAGAATACCCTGGATGATGATGCCTGTGAGACCCCCATCATGTCCACAGTTGGTCTTTGGAAGGTACCTGTGGCTATTATCCTAAGGGCTACACATAACTTTGTTTCCACTGGGATGGGTTCACATCTGCTGGCTCTGTGTCTGAGATGAGGGCGGTAGAGCGCAGTGAGTTCTTGTAGTATGTCCCTGTCCACCCTGTAGCGCTCTACAATTTCCAGCTCATGTAGCTCTTGGAAGGCTACCCTGGACCTGAACACTCTTCTCCTTCACTGCCTAAGCCTATTGTCAGTAGCAGCAGCAGCACTGACTTCAGAATCTAGCACATACAGATGTAGAGGACCTGCAGCAGACCCTAGCATTCTTTCAGTTAGAATTCCCACATCTATACTCCAATGGTGCATAGTATGTGGGAAAAATCAGATTGTAGGATGTATGCATACATTATAGTGCTCTACTGTAGGTGTGGCCTGTGTGATTGGCTACCTATGATGCATTGCATCTGCCTAGTATATAATTAACGTCCTTTAATGGCCCTAGTTTAAGTTAAACAAGGGAAAAAACTAATTAATACATCATTGCCTTTTGGATACTCTCAGCAATGTGTCTCTCTCTGCAAACGTGTACCCTGTAGATAAACAAAGCTTAGCAGTTATTGGACACACCCTCTCAGACTTTCATGCTCAGCAAAGCGGTGCACCGCACAAACATACGGAAACACCAGCTACATAGGTAAGCAAAGGCTAGAAGTCAGTGCACCTCCCCCCCCCCACCAGATTTCCATACTCAGCTTGGCAGTGCACCACACAAACAGGTGCAGCTAAGCTCCAATCAGCTTAGAAGTTATTGGACATACCCTCTTCTGATGTCAGCTACCTCCAGTGGGAACACCAACATGCCTACACAGAGGGGATATGTGGACACGATTACCCCATTATGCTATTCAGTAACTCCACCTCATTTGCATAGGGATCCATGCTCACAACCAGGGAACTAAATGCTTCCAAGCCCTACCACGTTTAGCAGCAGCATCAATGTGCCATTGTGGATACTCCATGGAGGGTCCTGTAATACATTTCTGTCTCATAATATTAATTTTGTATTTTTCTACTTTGTTTTTTAAATAAGGCATGTTTGCACACTGTGGTGTACCACGCAAACATGCCGAGATTATTAAAAAATAAAATTTTATTTTAACATATGTTCTGTAACTTTTCAGACACACAGGAGATATTTTTGCTCATATCTGTGTGTGGTATGCCATTTCTGTCCATGTAGCTACAGTTTTATAGCCCCTTTTGTTAGTCTACATTACTGTGCACAGAGTTTTTTCATGTACACTACGGACACTGACATGGGGTCTGCAGGGCTACCTATCTCCTTGCTGGATCTCTCTACCTGCCTCAGATTCACTTACTTATGAGGTGATTTGTATGTCATGGAACTTCCCGTGTTGGCACGTGCATGCCCACCACCCAGCAGTGCTTACTTGATCACAAACCTGCTTACTTTCATGTAGGCAGCATGGCACAATACCTAGACAGTAAAAAAGACCATGTATGCTTTATTAAATTCCCCCCAGTGTCTCTGGCTTCCACCCCTTATGGTAATCTCACTTTCAAAGTTCCTACCTCCTCTTTTTTATTGCTATCTGTTTAATTACTTTCCCACCCATTGTTTTCAATACATCCATAATGCTAAGTGCCCACCCAGCAAACCAGTATTGCACTTGAGTAAACTTTACTTACTCCAAATTGTCTCCAGCATATTAAACAGCTATACTATCAAATCATAGCACAGTTTATCCAAGTCTAATCGCAAACTCCAAGGACCACCCAAGAGACCTCTGTATAACCCAATCATTGACCTACAGTAGCTCATCCAAGTACAGTTCTGAACAACATGGATATGCAATTCCCAAATGTCTCCATAGCCAGGTAAATAGGTATGGGCATTCTGAGACAATGTGACAACTGTTTCATGCTCACAGACAATGATTTAATCCTTAAAGAAACAAACACAGTATTTAGAGGTGCGAATACTCATTTTCACTGGAGGCAAAATCTTGCATGTAAACAAGGTTGCCGAGAACACATAGACTACATCGATCAACCATAGTGTTCATTACACACATATGGACCAACCTATGCTGCGGCATTAAAAAGCAATCTTCTGAAACCTTAAAGACCTCTTAAGCCTGTAAACAGCAACACCTATCCTCAGCAATAAAGCACTCACCAAAAGCAGCACCAAGCACTACACATATTCCCACACCCGGTGGTGCCCCAACAGCAAAGCCCATAAGGCAAGCCAATGAATTACCCAGAACTCTTGTCATAGGAGATTGCATTGTATGACACACAAATGCCCTACTCACCAGACTAAACAAGGACAAGATAACAGTTAGTTGCTTATCTGGAGCCAGGATCCACCAAGTTACGGATGCACTCAAGTATTCAGTATGATTCTATCATAATCCATGTGAGCATTAATGACCTGAGCCATACTTCCTTGGTTATACAAAGAGAAACGTTGTTGATCTCTCTGAATATGTGTCTCAGCGGATGTGTGTCTTGCACTGAGCAAAATTCTACCTACACTAAGGATGATGTCACATTATGATCAAAAGATGACTGACTTCAATAATTGGCTTAGTTTCTGGTGTTTTTCCAGGGAGAGTAAATATTTGCCAGCATGGGAAAACATCATTAGCAAATCACATTGCTTTGTAAAGGATGGTCTACACCTGTCTTCCATAGGCTTCCAAATATTGGATAAAACTTTATCCAGCCCCTTAGACCCTTTTTTAGGCAGTGCCAAACTGACAAACCTATGGAAATAGCAAATAAACCTAAAGGTGTTACAGCTCAGTGCTAGGAGCCTAAACAAGAAACTCCACACCCTACAAGGTATCCTCACTCTCGAGAATATAGACATCTGTGCCATTACCAAGGCATGGTTTAATTCTACAGAAAGCACTCGGGCAGTGCAAGGCCTCAGAGCCTTCCACATATTTAGACCATCAACTGCACAGACAGAAACAAAGGTGGAGGAGTCTCACTTTATTATAGCAACAGGCATAACTTTATGTTGGTTAAACAGGATGATGTCCAGGAATTTATCCATATGCAAATCACCATAGACAAAGTCCAATACCATATCCTAGCAAGCCACAGGTCACCCTCTGTGTCCCTAGAATCCAATAGCTCATACCTATATACCTACTGGAGATACTCACCATTAAATCAAATACCCTATCATGTGAGACTTTAACTACCTTTTATTGACTGGGAAACATATACTGCCTCATACTCATAGGCACAACAATTCCTAGACTTTATTAACACAAATATTCTAGACCCAATAGGGTGCACATCTACCAGAAGTTCGATCATACTGGACCTGTTGCTCAAAAATGTGGGGAGTGCCCCCCCACCTCCCACCCCAGTATGACATTCTCACTGGTGAAGCTGGACTACAAAGTTGTCTTCTTTGAAATAAAATCAACTTTGTAACCCCAGCAAACCCTGTAACAGGTATGAACTATTCCAAAGCAAACTACATTTTATTAAGTGACAGTTTGTCAAAATTCAGTGCCCCTCCCAACTCCAAGTTTATAGCAGCCTATGCAAAGTTGTTCACACAGACCCTGTGCAACTATGTAAATGGCTGTAAACAAGCTACTGTATTTAGAAGTAAGTTCAAAGTAAACTGTAAAAGAAGTCACACTGGTGGAATCCTAACCTCAATAGGTTATATAACAAAAGGAGAAAAGTCCTGGCTAAAATCAGAAATAGCAACTCCCACAATGAGACAAGATGTCTAATTAAACTAAACAGGAAATGAAGAGGACTAATTAAGTCCAACAAGGCCAATCATGAAGTCAAGATAGCCTCACAGGCTAAATATAAACACAAGACCTTCTACAGCTATGTCTGAAACCTCAAAGGCAGCATTGCCAGTGGGGTCCCATTAGAAGCTCTACTGCTTAGGTTGACGAATGCTGAAACATTGACACCTAAACAGCGAAAGCTTAAAATCGCGAACAGCCATTTACACAAATTCTTTCCTCAGGAAAGAATTCACTTGGCTGTTATCGGGGATTTGCCTTTTCCCCAATGTAGAGCGATCTCGAAGTTGGCATATTTAGTTGGGGGGTGTGGGGCCCACTATGTTAGGGTTTGGAAGTTTATTTTGTTTGAGGCGGCCTAGCAAATTTTTTACCGAGGAAATAATTTGCATATGTGACCATTCGCTATTTTAAACTTTAGCCGTTTAGGTGTCGATGTTTAGGTGTTCGATGACCTCAGTGGTCGAGCTTGTAATATAGAGCCTTGCCAGTGTGCTAAACTGATGATCAGTAGTGCCATCTTCAGTGAGCAGAGAGACGCAGTGAATTTGCTGGTAAATAAATTCAGCTCAAACTTCAAACCCAACTCCCCCTGTGTCCCACAATGAAATACCTACTTAGCATAACCTTCCCAACTATTAACAGGGAGCAGGTCCTGGCAGCCCTTGATAAGGGCAAAACACAGCCTCAATGGGCCTCGATAGTATCTCAGGATGCCTCCTAAAAAGCTTGAAACATGACATATCAAGATCATTTCAGTCATTTTTCTGTTATAGCTTCTAAACAGGCTTTGCACCATGAGAATGGAGGACTGCAGTGGTTACCCCACTTCAGAAGGGTGGAGCATAAATGACTCCAGAAACTACAGACCTATTATTCTGACTAGTTTAATATGCAAAGCCATGGAATGAATTATCACTGAAATGATCAACAAAAGATACAGGCGACCTTCATACACTAGACCCAGCCAGGTTTAACTTTGTCAAGGGATGGTCATGCCTACTAAACCTGGTGGGTTTCTTTGAGAAGGTCATCAAGCAATGGATGAGGAGAAAATGGTGTATACTGCCAACCTGGACCTGGCTAAGGCACTGGATGCAATACCCCATTGGGTATAGTTGACAGACTCATCAAACTCAGCATAAACCCCTATATAACCCATTTAATTGCCGTCAGACTCACAGACTGGACCCAGTTCAGGATTGACGATACCACCTCCACTAAGAGACCAGTCACCAGTGAGGTATCTCAGGGCTCCATGCCGGGACTGCTCTATTGATAAGACATCCCTAAGAGTTGACCCAATAGTCAGGAATCTGGGAACATATGTAGACAGTAATCTGGCCTTTGATAAAGCATATGGCCAAGATAATAGGAAAATTATTATATGTTGCCCAACTTATAAGTAAGCACCATTTGAGTAGGCCTTTATCAGGCCCATCATTTAGCATTATGCCTCCTTTGACATATACCTGACCAGACAAATGCAACAGTTGGAATGCACACAAAGATTCCTTACCAAGAGAATCCAGGTTATAAACAGATTGTCCAATATGGACCCCCGTAAAGCCCTGTCTCTATACTTGGTCTCCTACAGGTTACTGAGAGGAAATCTATACCTGGCATACAAGGCATCCTCAGATCCGGGTCTGATGAACCTTTTGCACATCTGTAAAATGGACAGCATCAGAACCAGTAAATCCAAGGATATAAATTTTGCTTGTGACATAAATAAGACATGCAGGCAAGACAGATGTGTGTCTCAGAGGAACTCCACACTCTAGAACAGGCTCCACATCCATATGAAGCAGAGCCCATCCCTAAACCTATTTAAATGTATCCTTGACCAATGGATGGGAAATCGGAAATTCACAACTTCAAAAACTTAAGTTGCAAAAAACAAAAAAAACGGAGTCAAACCACACATTAACAGACAACAAAACACAGGTTTAATAAGATTAAGCACTTTCATCGTTTGTAGCATAGACTTCTTCAGAAACAAAGAAACATTATAACCTACAAGTTTAAATACCCTCCAAACCAGTCATATGGTTACAAACAACCAATCCAAAAAAATTACATCTCCATTTCTTACATTCATAAAAATCCATTGAACCTGAACTGTCAAGCATCCAAAATTACATAATTTTAATGCAGTTACAATTCAATATAATACTGTTAAAAAAATAAAACTGTTAAAAAGTAACAGTGCTTTAATCATTCTTCATAAGAACAAAGTTTCAAAATACTACTGATCAAAACATTCTCATTCAAGCCTGGAAAGTTGTAAGCATTCAATTTAATTTGCCATCTCAGTTCTTTTTGTTCAAGCAAAACTTTCCATTGCCCCCTTCTAGGGTTTTCTCTAACCATGTGAATGCCCATAAATACAAAATGATGTCCAAGAAACTTCAAAACATGCTTAGCTAAAGAATTATTTGCATTCTGTTTTCTAATATCAAGCAGAAGTTCATATATCTGTTCATGGAACCTTCTTCGGGTCTTTCCTACATAAAAACAAGGGCATTCTTGGCATAAAGATACATATACGAGAGCATACATGCTACAATCAGAATAAGAACAGACTCTTAACCTCATTCTGCTAACGGTAGTCACCTGACCCACCAAGATGTGTTTGTATTGTTTGCAAAACACACACCTATAGTTCTCCACCCTTTTATGGGTAGGGATGGTTATCAATCTATGTTTATTTTCTAAGTGATTTTTGATGGTTCTCCATTTTCTATACACCATATGTGGAACATTGCCCAGGGTTTCCATATAGCCATCAAAACTGGAGAGAAGAATCCAATTCTTCTTTAAAATTTTATTAATTCGTCCATGCATAACCCTATATGTCATTACAAATGAATGTGAAAAAAACTTTCTCCACTTTTGATCTGTTTTTTATCAAAGGCATTTCTCCACCTCCATCTATCCTGAGCAATGGTTTGAATCTACCTTCCCTTCTTTTTACATCAACCACCTCAATCACCTTTTGAATTAGTGTGCTAGGATAACCTTGGGACTGAAACATGTCGGCTAAAAACAAAGCTTCTGTCTGACAGACATCCTCTTCAGACACTAACCTAGTAAGTCGCATGTATTGCTTTTTAATAATAGCCATTTTGTGATATGCAGGATGACTAAGCCTGTTGAACATTGCTACTTACAGATCAGCTATTGGATGGGCCACTAAGTGACCCCTACAATGATAGACCTATGGATGCCTAAGTGGGCACTTTGTACATGAAGCTTCAGTGGGGGATATAGTCAGACAGCTTGGCTAAGTCCAGGGGGTTGTATGCCCTAATGTCCCCTCACCCAATTCCTTGGTGACTGCCTCGAAAATGTCCAACACGTTTAACAGTCATGATCCCTCTGTCAGACATCCAAATTGTGTACAGTCAACAATGTGTAGGTCACATATATGTGTGCTGATCATAATGTTTGCTCCTACAGATATGGATACACAGGCAAAGAGGTCTATAGTTCTGGTGGTCAGTGTATGCACCACCTCTTTGCAAGGGTATAACATTTTTCATTGACCAGTCAGCTGGGGTTCAGCCAGTGGTTTCAGTGTGATTGCAAGGTGTTCCCAATTGTGTTAGTACTTCATGACACATCCCATGTATGATGCAGCATGGGATGTTAGCATGACCAATAGATGCTGTGGAGAGGCCATTTATGACTTGCTTGGTATATATGGAAGTTATGGGACAGGTTGTGGGAATGTCATGTGTCACATCTGGTGGGGACACAGGAGTAAAGTTGGAGCAGAACATGTGGGACCACAGGTTAGCTATGGGTACAGACCCATTTCTATGTGGCATCATTAAGTATGAGTTCACTGACAATCTGGGCCTGTGCTTTGAGGTAACACATGTAACTACACTGTGTGTTGTGGTTCTGTTTTGTGTGAATGGCTAACTTTGTCATGTACTGTGTCTACACAACATCACATCCCTACGTGGTTGTTGTAGCTGAGGAGGTTGTGTCACCATTTTGGGGAGGGCACCCTCACCCCAACTGTCACAGAGCAATGTCATCCTCCTATTGTACAGCCTGATAATGACAGTTCTCTACCAGGCAGGTTTGCTATGCCATGAAGAGCCTGTGTTCCCCCTGTCAGGTATAGACAAGTTCATGCAGTTGTAATGCTACTACCATAATGCATGGGTGTACAGCTCTGCATACATGCCATCCCATCAGAGTGGGTAGATGCAGTTAAGGTATGTAAACCATCCCACAGGAAGTAAAAATCGCATTGTTGAAATATATGTCTGTATTGTCTGCAAGGGGGTATTAGTGCTGGTAGCTATAATGACACTGATCTGCTGTCAGATCCCACCAGAGAGGACATCACACTGGGGAGCTGCAGTGGTCACCCATACGGGTAAGCACATGTTGTGGTGGTATGTCACAGCACTGCTCCAGGACACTGTAAAGGACATAGACTAAGTTTTTGACAAGTGAGCTGCAGCATGACTAAGCAAAACAGCTGGTGGTCACTTGGTGTATGCTGTAATGATATATCTTGATAGATACATGTACATATAAATATGCACAATGGGTGTCTGGATAAATGGAACTGCTCCTGTAGCTGGCTATTGCTTGATTATGTGCCCTTCCAGTACTGAATGGCACCTGCATCGTGTCTGGGATATCACTGTATTTCACAAAATCTGGATATGTATCTATCCATAATGAGTATGTATAGACCACCTGCATTGCCTTGAACACTGTCATTTTGAGGAGTGAAGATATGGATGGACATGTAGTCTGGTATGGCTGTGGTGCTGTCCACAGCCTTGAAGAAAATGTCCATGACTCCCACATGTCTGCATAATCCAGACTGGTTACTCATTACATGGAGTGGGGTTCAGTGTTGCAATAACCACTGTGTAGCAGCATAACCATGATGTTCTATAAAGATGATGTTCTCATTGCCAACTTTTCCCTGAACAGTGCATCTAAGATGCATTGTAGGGGTGTCAGTAGCCTTTGCCATTAATTCAAATCTCAGGGATTAGAGATGAACACCATCACTGGTAAAGCATTGATGTCTGTTGAGCAAGGCATCCCAAGCAGACATGTAGTACATATCCTAACAAAGGAATTATTGACTTTCATCAGTTTACATGTGTATGGAGCCATCATCCTAGATGAGTGTCAACTGCAGTTGAAAGGTATGTGTATACTGGTGAGAGACACAGAGTGGCTAAGCACAGTCATGTGTCTGCATACAGGCCAGTGACGTATGTCACTAGTTGTAGACACCTGATATCCCTTGATTTGCAGAAATGTGTAGTAAGGCCTATTGTTTCAACACACAGACAGCTATCTGTGACCTGTCCACTGCAGTAGGCCTCACAGCCATGACATGCAGATATGTGCCAGCAATCTGTTGAAGGGCAGGATGCATGAAGTGCTGTGAAAGTGTCACCTATGATGGCTCAACGGAAGTGCGCTGATTGTTACAGCAAGACTGGACATCTATGTCAATGGACATTATATTGTGGCACTACAGCAGTGTTACTAATCTCCCTGTTGTCAGTTTTCTAGTGACATACCACCACCCCTGGAACAGTTTCCATAAAACATGCAAAAGCCAACTGATTGCTCAGGTTGCTAATCAAGGCATCTACTTGGAAAAGGGTATATGAAGCCTACACAGCCTTTCATGATGTGGGACACCTATGTGTTTGAACAAACAGGCTGTGTGATGCTTGTCATTATGGGCTTTGTGGTAACATTTTGCGTTTGATGACAGAAAATGTATCAGAGCATGGTATCCTATGTGAGTGATGTCAGTGAGACCAGCAGTAGAAGTTGCCAGGCACCAGCAATTCTGCAGACTCCCCTGCTTTCCACATTCTTCACAACGTAACGTAAAATTGGTAATGAGTACACACTGCTTGGTTAATGTCCGACTGCAGAATACCTGTGTAAAACTCCCACCTTACCTTCAAAGGGTATACATATTACACTCCCCTAATGTGTTTGTCTGCACTCTGTACACACACCTTGAATGACTCTCTTCTTGGAACATGCTGTAAGCAACTTCAATACTTAGTTGCACAAAGGACAACCAGCATGTAGTGTAAAGCAGTGTCCCCATATCTTTGAGTCATGTAACATGAAATGCCATGAAAGGAGTAAGCATTGATACCAGCAGTAACACTGTTGTACACATACTGACACTGGACCACACACCATTTGTTATGCTCAAGGCCACATCATGTCTACTGACTCTAACTGGTGGACTCCATTGATTGTTACACTATGCAATGGATGATGGGAATATTATTCACTCTACCTACCATGGCCTGACAAGGTGTTTGACAATATTAGGTCAGCAGGCCTTGCTGGAAACTGTGTAGGTTATCTACTGAGTGTTACATCAGCTGGTGGGTAGGCAAGTGTCTGATAGTCATATTCTGGGAAGATAGCATTGAGAGACCTAAGCTACAATGATGCCAGTCACCAGTGGATATCCCTAGACATCATTGATGGTGTACCCCTTCTAATCATTCCCTGTCTGTGGTCACAGCTACTGTCAGTGCCCTCTGACTGGCTACATTAGCAGGTGATTATATATCAGACACTGTCACTGAATCCCACACAGAACCACATGTTAACCAGGATGGCCTGTGACACACATTCAATAGTGGTCTGAGCCACTGACAAATACTAAATGCCAATGACTGCATAACACAATCCTTTGGAAAGTCATCCATCCATGGGAAATATAGTAGTGTCTAAACACCACATGCAGTTGAGCCATTAATCATGACTGTATGGACACAAGGAGAAATGTAGCCATTGACTTTCAGTAGTTGGTGAGATGTGGGGATGCATTCAGTGTTGTACATCATAATCAGACAGGTCTGTGGTGTAACTCCCAGACTGTCATTGCCATACTGAAGGTGGCAATCATCACACCTATCATTGTGTACAATGGCACCCTTGGTATGTCACTACACAGGCATATCCTACAACTGTAGCAGCCACACTGGCTCCATTGTTGTGCAATACACATTGCAGATAACATGTCCTATGGAGTCCGTGTTATGACCGTACATGTGTAGTCTGTCTCATAAATGCTTTGTAGGGATGTGTTTGGCTGCCATACAGGGAGGTGTCAGATCCCAATGTGTACCTCCCATGCATCCATGACAGGACTAACACATCTTACTCATCCTGCACACTAGCACCGTCACTGTAGTATACATAGTACATGCTGGAGAGACAGGTATGTAACATAGGCAGTACACCTTATATGTAACAGGCATTCCATGCATGTGAAGCACACATCTGCTGTGATACACATCATGTTCAGGTTACACCGTGGGAAACAGAACAAGACAATCATAGCTATTGTTAGACAAATGTCTGTACAACTGAATGGGAACACGTCAGGATCACATACGTGGAAGTACACTATGCAGAGATACAGCAAGAAGAGAATGGTTGGCAGTATCCACTGCTTGCTCAGACATGCCATATTCCACAGTGTGCAAACATATTAAGTGTGTGGAACAGTGTGCAAACATATTAAGTGTGTGGATACAACTAAGATACTAGCTATAGTCATCTATTCCTGTGTATACCATGACAAATACTGCTGTGTGATCATACACCCAACACTGGAGTCTACTGCTGTGTGTTCCCTAGGTGAAACCCCCCTGATAATATGTCAAAAAAACAGTGCCAAACAAATACCAGTGTGCTATTACCACTATAAAGGGACAGTCACAAGAGACCAGTGTGCCACATTGACAAAAATCATTCCACCCTTAATGTATTGTATGTCCTCTGCAGATGTAACAAATCTGGATATCAGTGACATGCCATTATCATGGTAATAAGAAAGGCTTAATGCTGTAACCAGTATTCCCTGTAAGTATATTCACTCATCTGCATCCTGCTGTAAACAAAAAGATTACATACCTGCTGAAGTGCAAAACTCCTATGTTGATATGTGGTGATATTTAGGCTTTTTAAAATGCATGCTCTGTGTGCATTAAGCCTCATGCAGAATGGATCCCCATAGCCAACATCTTTGCCTTTAACCAATCTGTGCTTCTGAAATGCTAATTGCAGGCAACACAACTGATTTGCAGTATCAGCAGCCAATGACATGCAACCACTGTTCAAGATATAAGGCCTCCATGTAGATTACAAGCCCTTTCTGATATGTTGTGCTGAACCTTACTGGGGTGAGGAGACTATGTCATCGCAGAGGGTAGGTCTGTAGAAGCTACTGTTACATAGAGATGCTGCTGCAGGTAATAGGCCTAGGCAGATAGTGTGAACACTTTGGAGGACAACATGCTATAGGTGTAACAGTGTCTGCTGTGTCACCCTTGTTGTAGAGGCAGAGCCAGAGTGAGGTTTCCCATTCCACTCCAATTAAGACATATGTTTAAGGTAAGTATGTTAGGTAATGGTATCATTAACAGAGTACTAAGCTACATGTTTGTTGTGTTCTTGAGCAACATAGGGGATAAATATAACATTATGTCCACCATTCAGGCAACTATCAAGCCACATGTTACAGTCTGGTACTCATTTGGAATGTGTATGCGGGCAGGCCTTGTTACAAGCAGGGGCTTTATATATGTATGCTAGTTGTGCAGCTGTGCTAATCTGCACTTTAAGTTTGAAAGGATTGTGTACCGCACTCTGGTAGTAGTGGGCTTCATTTGCATTACCTGAGTTAAAAATCCTCTGTGAATGCATATTAATGCATGATGTGATGCATTATGCACTTATAGTTTTGCTATAGGGATATGTGAAGTGTGTTCCCATCTGCAGGGCTGTGACGTCCATCAGTGACAAGCAGACATTTAATTTCTAATGCATTGTGTGGATAAAGAGTGCATGACTCTGTGATTAATTGGTAGGTCACAATAATGTTCTTTAAATGCTACACACCACTGAATTTTAACCCAGGACTGTGCGTGGCAAAATGTACTGCTTGCAAAGCATTTAACAAACTGAGCTACTGAGTCACTGTTACAGCAGGTGTATAAGATATAAGATATAAGATATTAAGATATAAGTATACAAAAACAGGCTGTGACATACTTTTTTGCAACCATCATTATGAGCATGGCTTTATATGGATGTATTTCTGAACCAAGGTCCCTATTGTACATGTATTTTGCCAGTTATTCTTAAGCAGGTATACTTGTAAATATTGCTGATAAAAATGGACATTTACCTGCTATTAGAGACCTCACTTGCATCCATTCTTGAGTATTTGGCATTCTAGTAGTGTACTCTTGCACCAGACTGCAAGGTGCAATCCCAATTTTTGCATTACTCTTTAAGCAAATTTGCATGACGTGGCACAATGTGCAGCTCCTCTGAAACACACTCAATGACTGTAACCTGTAATTACTATGTTTTGCTTAAACCACCTGTTTTAATTAACAGCTGTGTGGCATGGCAGGTTAATGCAGCACCCTACAGGTGTTGATGGTCATGGTTTCAAAGTTGGGGGCAATTGTTTGTTTTGCAGATGTTTATTATTTAAAATACATATATCAATATAGCTCCATTTAGCTGAGCTTAGCGAAGCTGTGCAAAAATATAAAGAAAAGAAAAATGGGGAGATAGGAAAGTGGTGTGGTGAATTGGGGTGCAAGCAGGAGGAAAAATATAGTGAAAGGCAGGAAGGATGTAGGAAAGAACTATAGCTATCCGTTTCTTGTACAGCAACAACTGTGCACTTTGAAAGAACATGTAGATTACTTTGGACTCTAACCCCCAGAGAGAGGGGTGAGGGCAACATAATTGTTTTAAGTCAATTGGACCAAATTATGTGTGTCCAGTGGACATGTGTGTGAAATGGAAATCTATGTATGGGACAATTTGTTTTTTTTTTTTTTTTGGGGGGGGCAAGTGACTATTTTTTTTTTAAGGTCAGAGTGGAATGTTGGTGGAGGGACATAGGTACTTGGGGAGAGGTAAGTTGGGTAGGTGAGGAAGCTTTTGCAGACAGACAAGACAAACAAGACAGCAGACAGGGGTGGTGTGTGACACAAGAAGGGGTTAAAGACCTTGGATGGGGAGGGTCTATGGAATCTTAATCCAATGTACCTCCACAAGTTAGCAGCATGACTCACATCTGCATCCATGAGACTGTCCACACTGCTCCATCACTGCCTTGAGGGTGGCAGTGGTGGATATTGGGCTCTGGGGTGAGCCTGCCCCACTAGGGTGGCCAACATGCTCTCCATCCAGCGCAGACATCATCATACCCATGGAAGATGATCCTGCACACCAAACCCAGCAGTTCATCACAGGTGACAACTCCCTTTTTGCAATCGATGCCAGAGGGGGGCCCATCCACATCCCATGAGGTGGTACTACCTGTCATCACAGGTAGTGCAGAGGCAGCAGAGGGGGCACCACCAGGCTGGGTTCCAGATATCCTGGGATTTAGTGCCATGGCCTGAGGAGGCAAGGCAGGCTGATCATGAAGAACCATCTGGCCCTGACACACTGTAGTAAAGTAATTATGACAATAAGTTAAAGTTAGTATTAACCAAGGCAATGTTAGTATTAACAGAATGAGACATGATAACATTTATTAATTCAAATAGATATTAAGGTATATTATGTGTAACAGAACATTAAGTAACATAGCAGTAAGTATGTTAACAGCAAACTAGTGTGAATTAAACCATAACACCAATAAAATAGTTAGTGTAACAAAATATGTTAATATTAAATCATAATAATAAATAATAATAAATTAAAGAAAATAAGGGGTGGGGAGAGAGAAAAATACCATTAGTTACCTCACAGGTAATATTATTATACAGAGTACAACTACAAACTTCTACAGATGTGCAGTATAAGTTGTGAGTACAGTGACTACAATTCTTCTAGAGCTGATGTAGCACATATATACCTCTCAAGCTGTTAGCATGGGACAGTATGGGCCAAAAAGCTGCAAATGCAGGTACACAACTACACAGAACAGTTTCACATAATGTGGACTTACATAACTACCAAGGTGTTTTGAAAATGGATTTGAAAATCGGGTCTATAGTATATGAATGAAAGTTCATAATATCAAATGCTCTAAAGAAAGAAAATGAAAGACCTTGAACTCCTTACTGTGGGGGACTGCACCCCCCCACACCCTCCACTATATATATATATATATATATATATATATATATATATATATATATATATATATATATATATATATATACCAACTCCAAGATCGCACTATAGTGAGAAAAGGGCAAATATTCTGACCTTCACTGTATTGCGATCCCACATGAAACACTTCGAGGTTTGGCATGTTCACTCTTCAGAGCATTCAATATTATGAACTTTCGCTCATATAATATAAACCCTGCAAATATATAGCATTCCAGGTAAACATTTATGTGGTAATCATGGAACAGACAGACTACGCAGTTGTAATTACAATACAAAAAAATTGTGACAGCTGAGTGGCATGTTTGTGTACCTTAAGTAAACTAGACATGCATCGTGCCTTAGTTGACAGGCATGGGTGCAGATCCCAATAGCTGTGACTGCAGGGTACATCTGCAAATAATATAACCACTGGCTGCAGCAACTTAGAACAGACATGTAATGACTACAGCCTTATTGCAAATATTAAGACAGATTTATATAGGAAACTACAATGCTGCTTAACACTTTATTGGTACTGCTGATAATTTTCTGTGAAATCTACACACACTGTCTGCTCATAAAGTGGGCTACCTCAGTCATATACCTTTTGTTCCCAGAGTGGAAGAAAATGAGAGCGCTATGTGACTAATTGTCCTGGAGACAACATTCAACCATACTATGAGTTGAGAAAAACATTTTATAGGACATTCATTTTGCATTGTAGAGCTACTACAGTTTTACACTTGACTGCAGTGACAGTAGAACACACATGCAATGAATACAGCCATGCTGCAAATATTAAGACAGGTTTATTTAGGAAAACACAATGCTGCTTAACACTTTATTGGTATTGCTGATAATGCTCTTGTTTATTGAAATACAGTTGTTATTGTTCATTTATTGCATTACAGTTTTAATTGCCCATTTATTACACTACATTTCTAATTACCCAGTTATTGCACTACATTTTTTATTGTTTATTCTTTATTGCAGCACATTTTCTATTCTTTACTGCTCATTGTACTACAGGTACCATAATATATCTGTACTTATCACACTCATGGAGCAACCTGGCCAGGTGTCTAGCATGGGACTGAATATTGCAAGTCCTCTCAGCTGCAGCTGTTGGGAGAGAGGCACAGCATTATGCATACCAGTTTTGCACACAATCAGCTTGCATTTTTGTAAAATAGTGGAAAGAATACTTACATATTTGTGGGGCATGCCCAGCCCTCGCCTCTTGGACCCAGGTGCCCAGTGTTCCAATCTTTCTCTTTTTCAGGTCATCATAATGGTGATGACACTGCTCACCAGTGTGGGGGATACCAATAGAACTGGTAAGATCCCTGGTCAACTGATCCCTGGCCTCAGCCTTACACTCTGAGCCCTGGTAACTGCCCTGCAGCAGGCTTGGTTCATAAATCCATACAAGGAGCCCAACAAAAACTCTGGACTCCTGCACACTATCTCTGCACCTGAAAGTGCGCACTCTCTCCAACACTGCCTGGCATATCAGCAAATAAGCAGACTCAAACAAATTGTGCAGAATTCCCAACTATCAGCCTTAATATAGGCTGTTTTCCTGCCCTAACATGTCATTTTGCAAGATTCAAAAAAGTGCCGCTGTGCTTAGTCGCACAATCCAGGTAAGCAGAGCTGAACATTGCAAAAACTTGCGCAACCATGGTTTTAGTGAAGCTTAGCAATGCGCAAGCAATATTAGCTGTCAACTACATTTAAGCAGTACTTACCACCGTGTAGCTCTCACAAATGTAAAAATATTGATTTTAATTTAAAATACATTTTACATGGCATTCAACAAATTATATGTGTGTTAGGGACTTGAACCCAGGACTTATGGAACTGTAGACAATCACTCTACCCCTTTAGCTACTTGAATAGTATATGAAGTTGCAAACCTTCACATACACTACTAAGCAATCATGGCGCACCACACAAACAGGCTTAAACAGGTGTACACAAATGCAGAAATTAATAATTAATTACATCCAGTTTCTATTTTTAGATGTCTGTCAGGTGTCAGATGTGTATGTGTAAGCACAGTTTTGCATTGCTGCACTCCACACTGTGCCTTGCAAACAGACATTTAAAAAAAACAAAAACAAAAAAACAAACAAAAAAAAACAGTTATCATAATTAATTACACCCGGTTTCTATTTTTAGATGTCTGTCAGGTGTCAGCTGTCTATGTATAAGCATGGCTTGGCATTGCTGCACTCCGCACCATGCCGTGCAAGCAGACATTAAAAAAAAATAAATAAAAAATAAAGAAACCCCAACAATTTATACATTTAAAACATAAACTATTAATACACAGCACATTTCAACAGTTGCACAGAGCATTCCAGGGAGCCTCACCATGTACATTACATCTGACAAACCTCTACACTTCTGCCTACACAGATTCAGTATCCCTGCTACTATGGTCTCCCTCGGTAGTGCACCATGATTAATATGCATGGTGTGCTGCTGAGGGGTGTCTGTGGCTGTGTACATGGGTACATGCTCTACACAGATCCTACATCGATTTTATTAAATCCTGGGGCTTGTCTCAGACTTCTTCATTCCCTTTAAGTAACTTTACATTCCTGAAAAAACACATCACTTTCTAACATGAATCTACAGTAAGCCTAAGCTATGTAGTCCAAAGTTCTGTCACAGTGCACAAAAAATTCTTCCAGTGCTACTGAGCCTGATGCACTAATGCCCTATATTATACAGCTACCTTTCTGACTGTCACTTCTGGTCAGGGAGGGGGGGGGGCATTTTCTGTAAAAGCTTGTGGACAACGGTGTAAAACGTTCCTACAGGTTGTGCAGTTTTTATGTTTCAGGGTTAGGACTTTGTGGTTGTGCAGACTGTCATCTTTTTTTTGTCTTACATGAGAACTTTCTTTTGACTGTTGTAAAACTTTACTGACTCCTTCAGGCTTCACTTCCCATCTTCGTTGTTTCATTCTCAGATAAACCTATACAGCAGTTATAAATCTCCACAGTCCCCAAGAAAAACAGGGTTGTCACGGAGTCTTTGGCATCAGACCAGCTCCAGCTGTGCCACAGCCACTGATGGGTGACTCTGCTGTGTCTAGTCTTGATCCTTAGTCCACTCATCTTTTTCTACCTGGTCCCCTCTGATGTAGTACCTACAGCCAATAAGGAACAGGGATAGACACTTCCTCTGTGGCTACAGGGTTGTCTTCTATGGGTAGTGGAGAATCACTTTTGATGGTCTTGGGGAAAGGGGCATGTGTTTTACCTCACTGCTAGGATAAGGAGCTTTGGTCTCAGGAAAGTTTACCAGGGAATCTCCCTGGAAAAGGAAAGAAAAACTAAAACAAAATGTGGCTTCTCCTGTCTCTTTTTCCATGGACTGGAAACATTTGTTGAGATTTGTAAATGAGCTAGTTTCTGCTTTTTTATGCTCCAATTTCCTCTGCTAAGAAGACAAGGCAAAGGGTTTCCTCACTTTCTAAATCTGAAATTCAGTAAGAAGATCAGGCATTGGATGTTGAAAGTTGTACTTCAGAATTTTCTTCTCAACCTGACAATTCTGATTCTGGGGAAAGTCTGCTTCAGATTCACCTCCAGAGGATTTTTTTCTGAAACATTATCTAAACTGAAAGAGGTTTTCAGTAGGATCAAATAAAATTCTAATTGCTTGGAAAATGTATTATGATGTTTTATAGATGTATGTTCCCAAATCATCAACTGTTTTTCCTATTTTATCTGCTTTGTTAACCGGAGATCCTTGTTTGATAAATGGAAATCTGAGAAGCAGATATTGAATAGCAGAGGGCCCAGCAAATGTCCTTCAGGAACTGCCCTTATCTTCATACTCCTGGAGGATATACCTCCTACTATCACTGTGGTGAGTGCTGTCCCTACGGCAGTTTGCAGTCCATCAAACCACATGCAGATCAGTTTTGAGCTCCTTCAGCTTGTTCATTATTTTTGAATGTGACATGAATGTGATATGCTGTGAAAACAGTCTTGAGTAACCTTCTCAAAGAATTTCACAAGGTTCATTCCAGAAGACAAAAACAAACTGCTGGATATTTTTGATATCAAATCTAATTAGGTCAGCTGTGATATGTTATATGGACCCATTTGACTTATAGTTCTTTAATTCCTAGGGCAAGTGGTGGGGATCCCTTTGTAGAGTAGAATCACAACAGCTGTGTGTCACACCTGTGAGACAAAGCTGGTTTGTAGACTTAAGTTAAAGAAGTTGAGGAGTAGTTCCATCAGTGTTTGTTTAGGTCTATTACTTAGGTAACTAGGTATGTTGTCAGGCCCCATTGATGAGGTATTCTTAATTGTAAGAGCATATCTTCAGTACATGTTCTTTTGTGATGTGCAATGGTTGATGGCCTGATTCCATCATAGCTAAGTGGACTTGGAATAGATGTCTCTGGGGTGAAGTTGACACTAAATTTATTTGCCAGTATGTTGGTAATATCCACTGATTTTGAGTGGGTACTACCATTATGAATAAACTGTGTAATGCAGAGTGTTATTTCTTACTTTCATGCTATAACTATAGAATAATTTGTAGTGGTCTTTGATTCTGTATCTAGTCTGAGTGCATTTTTCTGATGTCCCTTTTTACTTTCTTATCTAGCTGTTTGGTGTTCTTTTTAAACTGAGGGTCTTTTGTTCTTCTGCTAGGTAAAAGAGTTTATTCATGCTTCTGGACTGTGGTGGTTTGCTTTTAAACTTCCACATTTGATGTGATCTAGTTGAGACTACAACATTTGTCTAGGTGTAAATAGAACTTGAAAATCTTAACTCTTTGCAGTATCAACATTATGAATAATTGTATACTCAAATTTGGAAACTTCAGCATAGAATTTCAAGCTTTGTACCTTTAAAATCCTTGAATTCTATGATATTTTCTTTTGATATTTTTGAGATTTTGATGGAGAAAGTTACTAGATTGTAGTCTAACCTGAACAGTGAGAGGGATGACTTGGAATTGGTATACATAGATGCTATGTTTTTTAGGACGAGATCAAGTACATTCTGTCTTCTAGTGGGTTACTTAACAATCTGGTCCAGGAAATTCTTCTTTATAAAATCTAAGCATTTTTTTGCATACCCAGTGTTGGTGGTATAGGTCCCCCAGTTTATCATTGGTTAAAATCATGTAGGATAACAGTGTTCCTACTAATGATCAGTTTGTCAAGTCTATTTAGGAATGTTGTATGATTTTCTGGTCTTATGTCTCGCTAGAAAGCTTCCTCAGGAGACTAAATCAATGCTGGCATTGCTTCCAGGACTGGATGACACCAATTATTTGTTGAAGTAGGTTAAGCTTCTCCCAATTTTTTTTTGCCCTGTCCCTCAGCATCATCAATATATTTGTGTGAAGGCAAGAGAAATGGATGATGAAATCTTTTGAGAAACTGAAGGCAAAGTTTCCACTCTGCCTTTGTGGAAATGTTCTATTCTTTTACAGAGCATTATAAGAATGAGTTGCATGAACATTTATATCACAGTACGCAGTATATTGAGGTAGACTGTGATATTGTGATACCACAGTATATTGAAGTAAATGAGCTTCCATGTAAATGCTTTGTGTGATAACTAACTACAACACAATGAAACTGTAAGTAGTACAAATGCACAATGGAGAGCTACAAGTGGAAGTGATATAAATGGTTTTGTTATGAGTCATCAAGGGAAATTTGATTAGTTTCAAACTTCCTGATTAATTTCCACAATGTAAATATTTTTAAAATGTCCCTGAAGCCTGAACTAGTTGTAATTTATGAAGTCTATGGCTTTCCTGTTTATGCTGTTGGGTGCTGTTTTGGGAATTCTTCTTTTTCCCAATGCTGTGCAAATATGGAATTAGTTAAAAATCAATATGGGGACAAGCATCTCATACTAGGATGAAGTACACTTCTTCCCTGGGTATTCATAATAGTTACTACAAGGTGTAACCTTTCTGAATGAATAGACAGCCAAAGCATTGCGGATGGGCTGTTCTTGAATTTAGAAAAATTACTGCAAGATATTATACACCTCATAATTTTTGACCAGTGAGGGTAGTGCTTTAGGAGGCTTCGGTTTTGACAGCTGTGATCAAGTCTTTCTTTCTCATAGATTTTGTTTCTGTCAATCAGAGGGAAGTCATCTAAACTTACATATTCATAAGAAACACAAGCAAATGTTTGCATTATATATTATCCAACATAATATTATGCAGATTTAGTTACCATATAATATGGTGGCAAAAGAATGTGTCACTTCCACAGCAGCACAAACAAAATAAATCCAAAGTCCAAAAAAAAAAAGTTGTCAGGCTCCAGATGAACAACAGCAAATTTATTGTAGAACAGTAAAACAAACAGATAATCCCAGTTAGCTCTTTCATCTCACTCCTATTAAGTCTGAGTCTGAAGAAGTCTCAGAGTTAATAAGAGTGAGACGAAAGCGATAACTGACAACCTTTTTTTTTGGCAAAAGAATGTCCCCGGGAGTCATGAAGCTTGCGCCAGGTGCAACTATAGCATTGGCGTTCCAACACCAAATATGGCCGGTGAGTGATCCAGGTACGAGCTGTTTCCATGTGCACTACCTGCGTATACTACGCCCCACAGCTCCCGGCCCCTGTATGCTAATTACCCTATTTGAAGCAGTGTAGCATGCAAATGAAGGTATTTAGCGATCCAGGAAGTGGTGCTGGTATAGTGTAAGCATGCAGAAATGTAAACCGTAAAAAACGGTCTACATTTTTGCAAACATAAAATTGGAGCCATGACAGCTGGCCAAACGCATGTATTATATTGTTAATATATGCCAATGGCTAAATATATAGCCATTGGCATAAAAAAATGTACAAAATATAAAAACGAACATTTAAATTTATTTTTCGTACTATCGCAAAGTTTAAGCGCAGGGCAGCGGTGCACAAACTGGATTGCAAGGAAAATAGAAAAATATAGAATAAAACTGCAATGTAACACATATCATGATTTCCCCATAATAGTCAATGGCAGGCATGTTACACCACACTAGGGTGCAAGGGTTGCTAACGGGTTGTGACAGTGTTTTGCATGGTAGCTAGGAATTAGTAGGCAATGCCATGCAAATGAGAGGAGTAATAGTGAATCACAGATTCCCCGCTGGTGTAAGGATGCACCTCACAGCATAGCGTTATAACACCGAGGTGTGCCCTTGAGATAAAAATGACATCAAGAGAGGGGTGTGTCACCTTTGCTGTAAGCAGATTGGAGCATTGCTAATCCGGTTTTCCCATAGCTAAGCAAAGCTGCAGGAAAGGGGTGAGTTGAACTGGCTATAGCATTGCTTAGCTGAGAGCACACAAGGTAACTGAGGATGCATGTGAACGGAGATTAAAACGCGCTTAAATTCGGGTTTGCTCGGCACGCACTGGAGCTGAATAGTAAGGATATAGGAAGAAAATAAGGAAATGCTACAGCAGGTAAATTGGAGTACAAATGACTAATTAACACCTAGTAACCTACAGTGGACCATTGACAACAGCTAACAAGGCTGCAAGCAGCTACCTGCAGAACAGGAAAGGGGGAGGGGCTGTACTGCAAAGAAAACAATAAAGTGTCACAGCAGCACAAAGCAGATTTGCATTATATCAGCTACAAGACACATTTTGCAACACAGGACTGGGTAGGGAAACTACAAAACAAGAAAGACGGCAGGTGGAGGCATGCCTAATAATGGGAGGGGATCCTGGTATAAAAGTGAATTAAAAGGCAACAGATTAATCAAGGCAGGCAAGCATAACTCCATACTAAAGGCCCCACACTTGCAGTACTCACTGTAAAACCCATAATTAAGATACCATGCAGCTGGAATTGCTCATACACACCCAATGACATCAGCAACATCCATAGCACAATAGTATAAAGTGTGAAAGCACCTCATATACACTTGTGTATTCCCATACACTCTGCACCATTGGTGTATATAGACAGGGAACTTTTAATATGTACATGTCAGGGGCTGCATTGCTTTGATCCACCAGCATGTGTTGGAGACTGAAGGTGGTGTGGAGGATGATGCTTACAACCACCCCAGGCACCAGAGGAGGAGAAGAGTGTTCAGACCCAGGGTAACCTACCAGGGGCTACATGATCTGGAGATAGTAGAGCATTACAGGGTGAACAGGGAAACCCTACAGCAACTTGTGGAGCTATGCTGGCCACGCTTCAGAGCCAGAACAAACAGAGGGGAACCCATCCCAGTGGATACAAAGGTATGTGTAAGCCTGAGAATACTAGCTACAGGTACCTTACAAAGGCCAACTGGGAATATCATGGGGATCTCACAGGCATCAGCATCCAGGATACTTCATCAGTTCATGGATGCCATGTTACCACATGCCAATGAGCACATATACTTTCCCCAAACACAGGAGGAGTTGGCCAGCAATATGCAACTCTTGTGGCAGAATACCCGGAGGTACTGGGTGCAATAGACTGCACACACATACACATCAAGTCACCACCCAGTGAGCAGGGTAGGCGCTACATAAACTGCAAGGGATACCCCCTCCAGGGCATTATCATGGATGTGTGTGCTGGCAGCCCTGGAAGCTATCGTGACTCCCACATCTGGCATGCCTCACAGCTGTATCAGGTATTTGCCAGGGGGGACATCCCATATGGCCACCTGGTGGGGGATACTGGCTATGCACTGGAACCGTGGATGATGACTCCCATCAGAAATGCACACACACCCATGCAAGAATGCCATAATGAGGCACACGCACAAACCAGAATCATCATAGAGCATGTGTTTGGGATGCTTAAATCACAGTTCGATTGCTTGGACATATCTGGTGGAGCCTTGCAGTACTGCCCGGGCACATGTGCCCACATCTTCATAGTATGTGCCATGCTACACAATATGATCCTGCGGAAACAGCTGCAGGAGCGACAGAATGGTGAAGGCCCTCACAGCCCACCACCATTGCCAAGGGCCCCACAGGCACAGAGGTACTCAGACCACGAACACCCTGAGCCAGTCCCAGTTGGCAGATGGAAGCATGCCCAGTATGCCCATGCCTTGGCAAGGAGGGAACATAAAGCTCAAACACTGACAGTGCAGGCACCTAGGGACTGACACCTTTCTCCACCTGCACACACACAGTAAAAATGGATGGCACACACAAAAGACTACCTGTAAATTGCCATGTATAGGCAGTCTGCTGTGTGCATCCAACATAGGCAGCCCTCAACTATTGCACACACAACTGCTATTGGCACAAGGTAAGTCAACACCTGAACAGTAAATTAAGCTATCAACATGTGCTGATACTGTATGTATAGGTTCATAAGTAGCTACTTGGCTAACTGCCTGAGGGCATTCATAAGCCCAGCCAAAATGTGTCAGCTTTTGACACCCCATTGATTAATTCTCTGTAGAGCAGAGCCAATGGCTGGATCCCTGTGGTGTATCTACTGTTCCCCATCCACTCTTTAAGGTTTCTCTTGAAGATTGTTAGTGAGGGGCTCTGTATAATGTAATTAGAGATGTAGTTCCAAAGCACGGAGAGTTTCTGTGACAGGAATCTGTTCCTCCAGCATCTTCTAGTTATTGTTGTGGCAAGGTTTAGCTCACTACAGTGTGTGGCTCACTGTGACATGGATCCCATAGGTGGAGCATATCAGTTCAGCCTGAGTTGGACATGGCTTTGTTGGCCAGCAGAGATCATATCTGAGTAAATGAGATGCCACTGAGTAAAGCAGGAGTTTATTCAGTCTGGCTGCATAGGACATATGTTTGTGGCCAGTAATCCTCTTGGTGAGGTATGTTCGTGGACCTTCCAGCTGTCGGAAGTGTTTACTGAGGTACATCCCAAATGGGGGTTATTATACTCTATGATGGGACTGATGAGTGATGAGTAAAGGGGCACTATAACCTCAGTATATCTAGATGGAAACCCTTTAGTAATCAGATGGCCTACATAGAAAGATGTCCTAACTACTTAGGAGATATGATTGTCAAAGGAGAAATCACTATCTACCTTAGTCCCCAGATACACTATTACATTGTTGATTGTCAAAGGAGAGATCACTATCTACCTTAGTCCCCAGATACACTATTACATTGTCAATATTAAAGTTGCTACCACTTATGTGTTAATATATGGGTGTTTAGTTTTTCCAAAATGGAATGACCATGCAGTTTGTGGCACTTAGCTGGAGTCTATGACCTTGACACCCTGTGTCAGTCTCTATGAGGCCCCTTGAAGGATGTCTGTGTCAGCTGGACTGTCAATTATGACTCCCAGTTTACAGTCATTGCCAAACATAGTCTGCCGTAGTCCACCTGTGTTTGCCTGTACCTCTGAGAAGTATATGCCAAACAGTAGGGGTCCCAGGACTAAGTCCTGTGGGACACCAGTTGTGATTGGTTAAGAGTTGGACCTGGAGGCTGCTAGTCTTACCATGTGGGTTCTGTGTGTAAGCCTGTTGGCAACCCATCATGTGATGTATGGGTTTATGTACAGGCTGGTAAGGTTATCAATAATACCTGAGTGGGGAATGGTGTCAAAAGCCAAGGTCCAGGTAGTAAGTGTGAACCACCTCTCCCCTCATCTAACATCTTGGTGACTGTCTGTAAGATGTCAAACAGGTTCAGTAGGTATGATCTGCACTCAACCAAGCTGACCTGGGTTGGGTCAAGTGTTTGGATGTTACCAATGTCTTTGTCAATGAGTGCCATGAGGATGTACTCCATAGCTTTGCAGATGAGGCTAGTCAGGCTTATGGGGTGGTAGTTACCATGGTCAGTTGTGTTTTCACCTTGGTAGAGTGGAATAACCATTGCTATGCGCCATTGTATGGGCATGGAGCCTGTGTAGAGGCTGAGGTTGAAAAGCTTAATTAGGTGGGGGGGTTAGTTTGTCTTGTAATGTTTGCAAGATGCAGTCTGGGACACCATCTGCCTTCATTGACACTGTGTGTTGCCATCTGAGAGGTAAGCAGAAAAAAACAGCAAACCTTGAGTCCTGGAATTCTTCAAAAAGACTTTAATAATCGTAAACATTAAATAATAACATAAATATTAAATAATAATGATAATAATAATAATAATAATAATAATAATAAACGTAAACATTAAATAATAAGTGAACTGGAGGGGTGTACATGGAGTATGGGGACAATATAAAAAGGACACAAAACCAGAACCTTTCTCATCCATAATACACCCTGTCAGGTCACATTGCAACACTTAATTCCACAAACATATGGACATTAACATGTATCATACATATGTATGCCAACCTGTCACATTTGTTTTCAGTAGTGAGGAATGCCCGTAGTAAAATGTATATTCTAAACACCACAACATTTGTACACATCTCAGATACCTTAGTGGTAAA
Source organism: Protopterus annectens (assembly GCF_019279795.1). NCBI lineage: Eukaryota > Metazoa > Chordata > Ceratodontiformes > Protopteridae > Protopterus > Protopterus annectens. Next base: position 963,222,207 of record NC_056737.1, read on the forward strand.
GTCAGTGATAGTGGTGTTTATGGTCCCGGGTTCAAGGGCTGTTAATTTATTTTGAGGGCTAGAATAAGGGCCGTTGGATGCAGGTTGATTAAAGCACTTTTAAGCAGTTGTAAGTGGTTTTGCATGGGTTTGCACGATGGTAAGCGGTGGTTAAACATGGTTAAATGGGTAAGCGCTTCACAGGTTTAACCTTTACTTAACGTCGCACAGACCAAGGGCAAACCTGCTTACAACCATTTAAATGTGCATTAATCACACTTTCCCTACCAGTGCCTGTTCTGAGAGGTAAAATAATAACCACTTCTATTATTAGAACCTGCAACCATGTACACCATCCTTAGAGTAATCTACCACTAGCTACCTGAGATGTACCTATGCCAGTTGTGTATTCAGACAGGTTAAAACGCAAAAGGGAGGATTGTGTGGAAATAGGACAAACCACCATGTACCCAATGCAAGGTGTATGCTGTATAAATATATCTGTATATATATATATATATATATATATATATATATATATATATCTAGAGAGAGAGAGAGAGGTACATGTAAGTGTATGCAATAATATATATTGTATATCTATATCTATATGTGTGTATACAGCATCTGAAATGTTCAAATCTGAGTATAACATGGACCATACCAATCACACATTCTGCCACCCCCCAAACAATATTAACATAACATATGAGGAGTATATGTCAATACACTACTACAAATATGTTGTATGGACATGAGCCAAATAGGTTTAGTCACCAACACCACTACAATGACTGCAAATATCCATGACAGAAATATACAGATATCTTTCATTTAGCAAAACTTTATTAGATTCCGATGTATTGCCAAAAGGATTCAAGGGCTAACAATACCTGCATGCTATACAGGAAGCATTTAATAGTGCCTTAATTAATCAGCCTGCAATTACCATAGTATTTGTCCACTAAGGGATAGGTGTTCACATAGGGAAAGAACCCCCACACACATATAGAATATGCATAAAAACAGTTCCTACTCACCTGCATCTGCTATGTAGACACACCAACATCTGCCCCGCACCCAAACTAATTACAACAATACATACTGTCATACCATAACCAATTATTCACCCACTGTACGACATCTGCTGAATCCTTAACATACCTGGACACAGACAAACTAACATGGCCCTATGTGAAATAGTTGCTGTTATACAATGGAACAGCTGCTGATGTTACAGGGTTTGTTTGAACTAATCCTGTTTCAGAGGGTTAAAAAGTAATTACACCAGTAAGTGTTACTGATTACTGATTATCAGCACAGTATAATACACATTAACACCAAACTAAAGATGTCTGATGAGCACACTGTAAACCCCCTAACATTATATGCATAGCCATACAGCCTTGAGCTGGTCAAACATCCTGGTCAGACTGAAACATATGCAGACGTATTAGGTACAGACAAACTCTGCAGAAGTAGCAATGTTCAGAAATATAACAGCAGTACTCACATTTAGACCAAATCTTCTAGGCATTACACACAATATATTTGTGTTTGTCTCCATACAGCTGTTGCAATAGATTTCAAACAACACTTCCAGGCTGTCTTCCTCACAAGTAAGGCAAAGGGACAACGCCCAAGTGGAGTACTCAATTATAGTCCACCGTTGCCATGGTATTGGCTAAGGGAGTAGCTACACAGCTGATGTGCATGTAATTAACTACTTTGGAACACTAATTGGTCATCAGGATAGCACATGTTACTGATCTCTAACTATAAAAGGATGCCTTGTCACACATTCAAACCATCTGTATCTATCTGCAGAACAGTATAAAATACCCAACAGAAGATTGAAACACAAACCGAAAACGATTAATATACCAGTCAATAACACCTCCAATTACTAAGAAGGTATGTATAACATTTAGTATGCCTGTGTATGTAGTACCTGTTCTGTAATATTTACAGTGTGATCAATGCATATAGTGGAAATAGCTATCTTCTAGCGATGTATAGTTGAGCAGTAGTAATGCTTGTAGTATTCTATGTGTGTACTGCTGTAGGTCACAAGGCAAACTCCTCCTACACCACAAGGGATGATATATATGGGCTTGGGACTCACCAATTCTTTTCCAGCCATTGTCAGTGTCAGGGGTGGTCCAACAAGTATGTGCTATAACAGGGGATAGTAAATGTTGATATATTGTAACAGTAGACATATGTACGGGTGTATTAGAGAGATGAACATGTCAAAGGTGGGCTTACTGTGCAAATATGATTTTCATTGTGGAATATTGTGCCAAGAATTGTGTAATGTACAGTATTTTAGGCAGATCTGTATTCCATTTTACATAGCATTTCTGTTATGTTATGCAAACATTAGTTATGTCTATTGGCAATTACAATACTCAATAACAGAATACATGACTTTTATTCATCTGACCATTTAGCAGCATGATAGCAAAGAAAATTGGAAGAGCTAGGTAACCATCCATGCACATAAGACATGTAATATCCACCTCCCTGGTATAATTTGCAAGCAATAACAGCTGTGCATGTGTACACGTAATTCAAATGTGTAGTGACCCTTGTTACAGGGCTGGCCCAAATGGCTATGTGCACACCTACATAGAGTGGATATTGAGAGTAGAGACACACTGGTTGAACTTTCAGGTTTGTGTAGCCTAACCTCTCATTGCCAACCTAACAGCCACTTGCAAATACTGTATGCAAGGTTGTGCACAGTACTGGTAATGAAACAGGTTGCATATCATCTTTAACTCCAGTGTAACATCTGCAGTAGGAGTGTAAGATGTAAGAGACTGCTGCCCATGTGTAATAGCTGCTTCATAGGTGATGGCTTACACTATCTGATTATATCCTGATCATGTTGATAGTGGCAGTTGAGTCTATTGATACTTGACTCTGTTTGGGGAGTGGGTGCCTGTGCCCAACAGAGCTCATGGTTCTGGTGGATATGTGAGTATATACCCAGAAATGGATACAGACCTGTTGACACTTGCATCATCTGTAATCAACTATCAGGATGTGATGTGCTCCTCAGAGGAGGATTGCTGATAAAGGTAGCTACTATGTTTCTGTAATAGTCAGTGTTGTCACGTCCATAACACAAATATCCACTTGTGAGCATCACTGTCTAAAACATCTTCATAAGCAATAAGTAAACTAAATACAGTACTTGGTACTTGTAGTACTGAATTCTCATACAGGCATGTCCACTAGTCAGCTACTGGTGTTTACTAATGTCAGTTTTGTGTATGTGGCCATCCTGGGGGAATGTAATCTCTATGCCATGTACACTGCTAAACCAACCTAACACCACACCCACACATTGTCTGGGATGCAGCTACAGGAGTAAGCTGGAAGGCAGTCCAGTCTACAGCCATGACTGGACTGGACAGTCATGAGGTGTAGGTTAACACATGCATCTCATCACCACAACCAACACATACCCTTACCAGAACACAGTAAGGACACCCACACATACCACCAGAAATCACACACATTCACAGAGGCTTCTAAGTATCTGGCCAAGCAAGAGACCTCCCAAGCTGGAATAGACAGACAACAAAATACAATAACTGTATGACATAGTTTGCATAATTGTACCACACCTCAGAACACGTGGCCAGAAACATGCCCAACAGTACTCATTTGTGAATGCAAACTCTAGCACTATGTTACACACCAGGCTATATGTGGGCAAACATACTGTCAGCTGCCTGTGTGCCATGATTAGCCACATACCCATACACTCAGACCACCTTTTGAACTATACACATGGCTCTGGCATATTCCATATATTGTTGTGCAGGACCTGTGATGCAGTAGCCTGGACTGCAAGGAAACACACATGTAGGAACTGTCAGGTCTTGTAGCCCCTGCAGGTATGTCCCAAGGCCTGGGTAGCATTCTGCCATTGGCCAGAATGATACTGCAGTACAGGGACAAAAGGATTATATTCCACAATTGTCTAATGTACTGGTGTAATTCAAAGGGTATCCAGTATCTCTCTGCCTGGGATAACATGGTTGACAGACCATGATGCTTTGCCAGATAGGGCCTTCACCTGTCAACCCTGGGAATTTGGATACTGGATAGGGCTTATGCTTCCCCTATAGTGCCTTCATTATGCAAAATTCCAGTGAAAGTCAACTGCTGTAACAGGGACAGCCAAGCAATAAACTGCGGGTCTCGCTACTCAATGATACATTTCAGAAACTCAATATGGACTCACTTACGTCAATCCTTAACATGGAGAACATATCTGTGCAGTGACTGAGATATGGTTCAATGCTCTGGAGAGCACCCCTGCATAACCATGTTATAACACATACCTCACCTCTTGCCCATTATCCGTTATTGGAACACACGGGCCAAAGGTGTGTCCATATTCCTGAAGGATATGTTCACCACCACGCTAGTTGCACTTGCATAATGTCAGATGCAGTATGCTGAGCAACTACCTTTGTGCCAAACTGGAATCCAAATTGCACTTGCAACATATCACCAACCATGCCTCAAAATTCCCAACTGTCATATTGTGCTGTAATGGGGAATATTAGGTTTGAGACAGAAAACCATAATATTGGCTACTCTCAACTATCCCATTATGAACTGGGAAGACCCATGTACCAACACCTGTGCTCAATTCATGTTGGATTTCATCAACCCCAATGACCTGGATCACCATAGTCACACAAACAGAGCTAACAGTATGCTATACATAGTCAATCACCAAAGCCAATGTTATGCATCTTAAGAGCAAAGTGGTGACTGTCATGGCACCCATGCAGATGGACAATACATGTGCAAATGCTGAATCCTACACAAATGCACTTTAAGCACTCACATAAGTGCAGTGACTGTGCCATTGAAACAGAACCAAGATTCAACCAAACACAAACAGGAAGGCAAACCGGTGGTACCCTGCCTTAAACTGGACAACAGAAGGTAGTAACTGTTGCAAGAGTGAACACACATGAGAGGAGGTGATCCCTGGTCAGCCTCAGTAAGATGCAGATAAACCATATGATACCACACAAAGCTACTGTGAAACTAATCAGCTACATATTATGAGGCCAACCACAGAGCATTCCATAGCTGTGTCATGAATCATAATGGCAACAACAAGACCTGCCGTGCTTCACAGCACTATGGCATGAGAAGTACTGCACCTACAGAAATAGCACCTGTTCATCCAGATAGGGTCTTGGATAACCTGAACCCACTCTTACCCTCCCAACAGGTACACATATTTATATATCCATGTATACTACAGAGCCCCTGTAATAACAACTATGCAGGTACAAGCTGCACTCTCTAAAGCTATACATACAGCTTGCATGGGACCTGTCAACATCCCAGAGTGTATCCTACACAAATGTCAGAACAATTTGCTCTCCACATACACATCATGTTCAATTATAGCTTCATGTCAGGCTGTGTACAAACTGAATGGAGCACAGCAGCAGTTATCACACCCCACAAAGGGGGAGACGCCACTGATAATGGGAAATAGTGCACTACTACCCCGCTGAGTCTGGTCTGTAAGGCCATAAACCTTGATCAACTTATTTGATGTAGACAGTACAGATGTGGATGACAGTAAGTTTGATTCACACAGCATATCATGACCTTGCCAGGTCTTATGACACCATCACCCATACTGTGTTCCAGCTACACTCAGTAAACTAGGTGTATATTCCTATGTCACAGGAGTAGTTGGCAACTGGACTGCTGGTAGAACCAACACTACAGAAGGTGTCTGACGAATACAAGCACATCAAACCAATGCCAGCCACAGTAATACAGGGTTCATGCCTGGTACTCTGCCTCATTGTTATCTATACCATAAAGACTAACACAGAAGGCATCTGCCTATTGATGTTTGCAAATGACTATGAACTAGGAGCAATAGTTGACTCAGTGAGTGCTGCGGGCAACATACAGAAGGGTGTTTATGGGTCAGATGTGCGGTATGTGATGTATGGCCACAGTCTGACAGCTAAGTATTGCATTGTTATCCCTATGTTACAAACCCTGTACCCATTAACTACCACCTAGGCAGTGGTCACCATAATGGAAACTGTGTGTGTATAGGGTGCAGCTGGACAGTAGTCTTTCCTTTGATAGTTACTTCACCACATCAGTCAGGTATTCATAAGTGGCACCCCTAATCATGACAGGGTGCCATCCATGACTATAGAGAACATTGTTCAGCCATATGCAATACTCACTGTAGGGACATGTACTACAGATCAGCATTACACATGTGGGGAATACAAACAGTACTATACAGAGAGCATATGTGTGCACACACTCTAAATGTTTTGAAGCTGGAGTATGACCAGTCCACAGGATTCACCCTTGTGGATTACACCCTTGCTATGAATGTCACACAATGTCATGTGCTATCTGACATGTCCATAACATTTAGTGGGCTGACTGCAACACTGCTTAACTATCTTGCAAAACATGATATCTCGCATCCCAAACATACCACCTTTTGTCTGCATAACCCTGCCCTTAGTGGAGCATATGACATCTATGGATGTATTTCATATGGGACAACACTGACATGTGAAATAGATGCCCATCACAACCATTGGACAAAACATGTTTACACATGACCATGGAGGATGGCCAGAGACATGAAGCAACACACACAGTAGAAGTGATGTACACGTGTGTACACCCTGTTGTACATTGGCTCAGCACAATGCAACTATGGCCTTTGTGTAATGGTGATATTTCAGATGTGAAACACTAAACATCATACAGGCCTGTGCACAGCTTGTGTAGGCATGACATCAAACCACCACATAACATTTCTTGAACATCATGAGTGTGTCATGACATGAAAGCATTCACCTATACAGTATCCAAAAACATACATGTGTTGCACAACATACACATACAACCACATCAGGCCACAGATACAGTATATTCACCTTGCTGGTGTCAGATATCACTGTCATGCTTGCTCCTCGTGTGTGAGGTATACAGATGGCATGTGGGACATGGAGTACTGCTAAGTTAGCCATGTCTGGGCATAGTTGCCAGGCATCAGCAATATGGTTGCAGATGTGCAAGGCTGTCATCTGTATACCCTTCAGTGACCTGGGTCACACATTCCGCATTAGGGTTTAGTGTTTATACACCTCAGTGATGTGGGTCACATTCCATATTAGATATGTATTGTATCTGAACACAGTTATGGCTATGAACTGTGTCTGTAACTCACACTGTATAGCAATAGTGAAGCCACATGATGCCCTGCAATGGCTATGCATATCAGCTCAATGTACAGTATGTCACTGTATATCTGTAGGGCGGACTGACAACATTGCATCAGCTGAAGGTCCATATTAGTATAACACGTCCCTGCATTGGGACACCATTATCTCACTGCATATTTGAAAGGACACCATTGTGTTAAACATGTATACATGCTATTCAACACGTCAGCAGAAGACATGTCATACTACATCTGATTGGCAAGGTCATAGGCCACACATCAGGCTGGTGTACTCTTAACCTGTGCTGGTCTGTGGCACCATTGCAAAGTAGGGACAGCAATGTCAAACATGTGTGTACAGCCACATGCACATTGTCTGTAGACTCAGCTCAGGGGTAAGCAGAATAATGTTGAACAGACATGCACTGCTTTGGGGGAGATATGCAAGCTAGGACTCAGGCAAACATAGTATTCACTCACATACCCTTCTGCTCATGTTCTCCTCACACATAGGGGCAGTGGCCAACACAAAGCATCAGTGGCAAATGTACAAAGGTCAGCGATGATCTATTAACATGTGGGGTATGTTGCACAAAACATGGCAGTGCGGTGCAACGGTGCATAGTGCATGCATTGTGTTGCAGGTTTGGGACATACCCTACTAACACAAATGGTGCAACACAGGGATGTATGCTAACTATTACTATAATTGTGTAAGGTGCATGCCTTCTGCTATAACACATGCATGCTGTTGTGCGCAACTCAGGGATATATAACTACCACTATAATTGTCTAAGCTGAATGCCTTCTGCCATATCGCATGCATGTTGCATGCCGTTGGGTGCCATAGCATGTGTCTCTGTCTCTGTCTGTCTGTGTCTGTTTGTGTCTGGGTCTGTCTCTGTCTGTGTGTGTGTGTGTGTGTGTGTGTGTACTGTGTTGTACAACTTGTAATGTACACTTCTTGTATGCCCCTCCCAGGTGTTGATGTAGGTGCGTTGCTCTCCTGCAGTCCACCTGATGTTAGTGTCCCCACAGACTCTAGCAGTGATGATGAAAGTATGATTGAGGCACAGAAAGGGTTGTCAGGGGCTGAATCTGTGCCATTGGTTACCATTCCACCTGCATCCTCCTCATCCCATCACACAGTTCTCATGCCTACACGTAACCCATCACCAGTGGCCATAGAGAAAGGCCAGTTGGCAGGTGGTAGCATGGAACAGGAAAGTGTGGAGACTATGGAAGGTGTGCCTGCACACCATGATCCCAGCCAACTGACTGATGTCACACACAGGCATGTGCCTAGTGCTGCTCGTAAGAGGATCTCTAGCTAACATGTCCCTACAAGACATAGCACATCAGCTGGTGTCACCAGATGCATGTTTCAGGCTGTAATGAAGGCACAGGCACTTGCTGAATGGCACAACAGAAAAGGTCTGAGACTTCAGAGGGCTGCTTTCCATTCTTTAACTGACAACATCCAGGCAATTGCAAATGCTAACCATCATCTTGCAGATGTTTTGGATAGACAATTGGGTGACATGGTGGGAGTCCTTGACTGTGGCATGTCATTCCTCGAGCATGGAATGTCTGTGCTGGAACATCTGGTCGGAGTGAGGCATCGGGCACGTAGACATAGGCCAGCTACATCACCTGGTGAAGGTCTACATGAACATGCTACTTCACATGTCCACTCCCTAAGTGGTGGTAGCAGCAGCAGCAGTGCAGCTGGTGCTGTGCTGTCCACACCAGGACACAGCAGGCCACATGCATGTGGTCCTGGACGGTCCCAACAGGGACACAGTTCCAGTGGACATATGTCATTAGACAGTACCCAATCTGGACCTCTGCCTGGTAGTGCCCATGCAACTCGTGGCAGGCACAGGTCACATGGCCGTGCCCAGACACTGTGAACTGTGAAACCTGCCCTGTACAGTTTGCAGCTGTCAATAATACCCCTGTGTAGGCCAGCCACATACCAGACTTGTGTGCATACATACATGCACGCACCAGAAACAAATGTAGGGCACCTCAACACACATACGTCCAATGAGATCAAAGGCCCTAATCCACACACATGATGTCATCCAATGGTGCAGCCTAGTCCTCTGGCAAATACTATCACCCTGTGCATATGATGATGCCTGTGCCACATCCCTGTCATCCACACCATCAGTGCAGGGAAATGCTCATATGGTCTGATGCACAGGGTGAACATACTAGGAAGACAATTGTAGATTACAATTGTTGAGTAGTTTTGACAGGCAGCAGACATACCATGTACTACAGTTTTAGAATGCATTTTGTACTTTTGACAGTATGTATCATGTGTAACAACAGTAACTTCATGTTGATCTTGATGTTCTGTCTTCCTCTTTCAGGTGTAATTGCATGTGCCGGGGGATGTCAGTGTTTGCGGTTAGTGTCCCATATGTAAATGTAGACTACTCACAGGTCTGTATGACAATACCTGCATGCACTTTGTAGCTTTCACATTACAATTATAATCTTCCAAGTTTCAAACATGTTGACAGATCTAATGATCCAAGAGCATGATAGCTGTGTAGTAAGCTACTGTGGCCAGAGCCATCACATCTATAGTGGGTGACATCACAGGTATAGTTGCCTGGAGCAGGGAAGAGGTAAAAGAGTGGTTTAGCAGATGACAACGGTAAAAGCCGCTTCTCATTGGGAAGCAGTAATACCTGCTCCCATGACAGGATGCATACACATACTCAGAGATTCACAGACACAGTAACACACCCACTCACTCAGGGATTCACAGACAGAGTAACACGCACTCTGACACACACACACACACACACACACACACACACACACACACACACACAGTTGCTGGTGTTGGGATGAGAATCCCTGCCTATGTGAAAATCATCATTATAATACTACGCAATTACAAGATGCGCCACAGATATTACACATGTGCAGGTAGTCAGAATGGCCTATGATTGAGGACATCAACAGGGATACTAGATTGCAGTGAGTGTATGTGGGGAGGGGGGGGTTCATCAGTAGGCTATGTAACAACAAGCCTCACCCCAGGGCGTGCATGTTTACAGGTGGTTAGAATGCCCTTTTAAGACTGATGACATTAACAGGGATACTATATTGCATTGAGTGGATTGGTGAGGGGGTCTTGTCATTTCACTATGGTAAAATACAGCCTCACTCCAGGGACTGGACAGCCATACACACACACACACACACACACACACACACACACACACACACACACACACACACACACACACACTGTGGCATTCACAATGATATACACCTATGTCACACACATACAGACACTTGACATGTGTGAGATTCAAACACCTGCCTATGTCTTGCTTTCTACACTTCACTCTGTACAGATGTCTAGAACAGTGTACAGGAGAGTGAAAAACATTTGGGATGTATTCCCCACCATACGTGACATATATGGATACACACACACCCACACGTGCCAGTACTGTGAATCAAAAACCTGCCTATCTCATGATAGGTATTATAGAGTGACAGCACTATCGCACACGCTACAAAGCATATTGACTCTTTCCTTTGCCAACTGTGCTCATATATGCACAATATATGCACAGGGGAGGTGTTACTGTTCCAGGTGTCAAGAGGTTTACCTTCAGTGTCACCCTTACTGCATTCTACGTTGTGCGTCTTCCCCTTCAATTAACAAAACCATAGCTTAGCAGTTACACAGGTTATTGTAGGAATGGTTGTAACACACCTGTGAGCTGTCCTCAGTAATCATTCATCTGCAAATTAGCCCCACCACTTAGTAGTTATGTCCAAACATCTATCCACACCTAAAGTACAGCTTGCTGTACTTTGAGCATATCACCATATACAGTTGGCAATGTTGAGGCTGCATTGCAACTGCATGAAGTACTAAGACAACAGTCACCTTCAAACATCAGACACTGCACATGCATGGAATCTAAACACACATCAATACATGCACACATATGCAGTCTCCATCAGAAAGTGGACTAGCAGGTCAAGAGGATACATTCCACACCTTCCCCACACCATCCGTGAAACCTAGCTGAGCATTACACCATAATGGATGTTGTATTCATGTACTGGTAGGACACACAGCCACCTTCACTGAGTAGCCAAGTGTACATTTATGCCAACAGCACATTAGCAAGAGACACACACACGGCAATATTCCATGTCATGATCCCACAAACTGTTAGTTGACAGTTTCACTGTGAAGCCACGGCACTGTAATGGCCAACAGTGAGCACATCATATTTGCCACACACACATCATATTTGCCACACACACCTCATGATTACTGGAAGAGTGCCAGCAATGTGCTCTGTTTGAGCTAGGCATTACACTTATTCAAGCATGTGTGAGGTCTGTGGCTTGTAAACATCTCCCCCCAGCACATTCTGGCTATTGTTGTTATAAGGTTAATGTCCAGACAGCACACAGCATGCATGGCTTGCAATTGCTGACATGGGGTATATGTAGGAACTGTGGGCACACATGGCTGTACATGTCATCGACATATCACACGTAACTACTCAGGAACATATAGCGCATAGCTGTATTTCCCTGAGTCTGTCAATACAGGCTATGCATGTAGGTCCTATGATCCTGTTATTTGGGTATGTTTGCAGGCATTGCATTTGGTGGACATGTCTAATGACATGCATGCCACATGGGTTGTATGATATGATAGGTGTCATGGGTGACCAGTAGAGAGGGAATATTACCTCTGTCAACATAGATATCAAACCTTATGTACTGTTAGCATTCAACAGCCATGGACCTATCTTCTATGTGCATGTGTGTAAAGAATGTAGCCACCTGTATGTACAAAGCACAACAGCAGCTATGGTATTTTCATTTATGTTGTATGAGTGTGGAATGTACATATCCAGGGCAGGTACATCTAGGTCATATCCAACCATGAGTGTGTTTATTGTTGTACAGCAACAGTGAACTGTGTTAATGCTGACAACATCCGAGGGGCCCTGATATGTGCACAACTGACCTGGTTACAAACAGTGGTATTATTGCATTGCATAACACATTATGCAACTGTGTCAGTACATGGGTACTTTGCACAGTTGATGTAGGGCTAGGTACAGTCCACCAGTTGAAGGTTATTTGGTGTTCTACCATACTATGTCATACCACATGTATGGATGTGTGTTGGTAGTCTGAGGACATGGTGGTGGATGTATATGAGGATACAACCTAGAATGCAGCTTTTGCCACTGTCATCTGTACCTGACTCATCTGTGATGAATTATGTCAGAGTAGTGGTCTTTACTTGTGAGTAGCCTTTATGAATATGTGGACACCACCACACCTGGACTGGTCTGTACCAGTGTTATGGCCCACATGTCTGGATTTGAGTTATAAGGTGGTAGTGCTATTGTGCACTACAGAGCCTTCAGCCAGGTGTTCCTCACTGCACAGATGTCAGTATTTCCCATTGTAGGTTCTACATTGAGCAAATGGATTATGAAAGCCACACATCTAGCACTGGTTAGCATAAGCATCCAATGCAATTGTCTTGTAGGTGTCAGGGTGTTACTTCTGTGTTTAGGACTTTTGCCTTGGAATGCCACTATATGAGTAAATACGACCTAGAAATTATCCACACTCCCTTGAATCATGGATGCTTGTGCTCTGTGACAAAGGTTTGTCTTCTTTCAGTCATGACATCCCGGAATGACAGACACTGGACAACATCATGATTACAGCAGGACATTGGCTCATTGTTTTGGTCAAGCAGTTGCCACTCGTAGCATGACATCATTGTGAGTGGCAGTATTGTGCTTGGTATCAAATGCTACATCTAAGGTGATGGACAGCAGCAGACATTGTGTAGATGACCAATGTCAGATATGCTTAGTGGAGTGGTCCTGCTAATAATGACAACTACTAACACAGCCGGGAGAGGTCATCTTGACACCTGCACCTCAGTACCATTCGACAATGGGGCTCACATATTATGCTTGCAAATGCCACTGTTCCAAGTATAATGCCACTGTCCACAACCTGATATCAATGTATGCCTTTCAGGGCAGCAATGTGTGTGACACATGCTGTATTTAGCATCCACCTGTGTGTCCCAGTTAACCTATTGTCTGTCACTTCCACACATGCATAATTGTGTATACTTCACATATATATATATGGCAGTACTTCATGTACATGTATGCATGTGTATCACACAGCACAGACACAGACATATAATTTACAGGCCACATGCAGGTATCTGGTGTTAAACCTGTATGATGTGCATATATACTGACAGTTAAGATGTACATAGCTGTAAACCTGTGTGTTTACAATAGGAGTTCATTACAACATGTTCTGTACATCTAAGTGTATGAGCATGCACACTGTGGCCTTCTGTGGTTAGAATCAGAGTGCATCCCAAACAGCCATATGCTATTAAGTGTATGAGTGTACCCACTGCCACCTTGTGTAATTTGGGTCAGTGCATCCAAACAAGCCCTTTGTTTCTACATGTATGAGCATGCCCAGTATAACATTGTGTAGTTGTAGTCATAGTGCATCCCAAACGGCCCTGTGCTACTAAGTGTATGAGCATGCTCACTGTGACCTTGTGTAATTGGAGTCAATGCATCCAAACAAGTCCTGTGATTCTATGTGTATGAGCATGACTACTGTAACCCTGTATAGTGATAGTAGTTGTCCATTCCACAGATGGATATACTCCAGTTCAGGGCTTGTTGTGCTACAACTATACCTCTCAGGCCTACCTATCCAAAGGATGATGTGTCTTGTTTGTGCATACAGGTTGTAATGGACTCCTACTTTAAACACACAGGTTTATAGCTATGTACATCTTAACTGTCAGTATCCTTGTTGATGTCCTCAATCTTAGAAGTGCATTCTGACTGCCTTGACATGTGTAATCTCTGTGTCGCGTCTCATAACTGTGTAGTACTGTAATAGTGATCTGTAGATAGGCAGGAGTTCCGATCCCACCACTGGCAACTGTGTGCGTGTGTGTGTGTGTGTGTGTGTGTGTGTGTGTGTGTGTGTGTGTGTGTGTGTGTGTCAGCAAATGGCTGAGTGTGGTTGTATGTGTGTATTTGTGTCTGCATCCTGTCATGAGAGTGGGTTTTACTGCTTTCCAAAGAGAAATCACATTTTGCACTGACTTTTGTCCTTGTCATCTGCTAAACCACCCTTTCCCCCCCTCCCCACTGCAAGTAATCAATCCTGTGATGTCACCCAGTTCAGAAGCAGAATCAGAGTAAGTGTAATTGTATGGGTTCTGTGGCAAATATCCCAACTGCATACCACTCTACTAGTTACCTTTACATAGGCAAGACTTGTAAGCACAATACTGGCAAGTGTGTGTGTTTGTGTGTGTGACTACCCTGTAGCCAGGCAGCTTGCTTCTTTTCCTAACCTCTTCCATTCAGGATTTTCAGTTAAGAAAGTCATTCAGTTTAAACTTTTATGAAAGTGTCTCGCATTCTAGCAGCTCTTCAAATTCAGTACTTTGATACATAGTCTCAGATACGGATATATCTACGAATTCTTTAATTATGTTATGTCTTTTAACATGCTGCACACCATGGTAGTCATCTGTGGTGAGTGGAGTCTACAAATTATTACATAGCTAGGAATAGAAAAGAATAGACAGTCAAGAATGACTACTGTTGGGTATGTTATTTTTCTGTGCCACTGTCGAGCAGTGACACAGATGTGGTCCCCGGGGTGTATGTCCATACCCATCATTCCCCCACCCAAACTCCCCAATCCCCAGGGTATATTTCCTTATCCATCATTCCCCACCCTAAACTCCACATACACAACAACCATTCCTTCTCTGGTGAACTGATTAAGATTTAAATGTTATAAAACAAGAGCTGCCTCTGTTTTGTGTACATATCAATTCCTTTGGAACCCTTCTGTGTCACAAAGGGTGTTCAGACATGTTTATATATATGGTTATAGGTGTGTCTGTCTATGTATATACACACACACACATATATATATATATATGTATATATATATATATATATATATATATATATATATATATATATATATATATTTGTGTGTGTACACATCCCCTAAGTGCATATATGCATTTAGAATTTAGTTATAACAGTTGTACATATGTAGACTTGTCTATGTTGTTTCACAGAGTACAGTACATTCAAGGGTACTGTACATATGTACACAAAGTGACTCTTCCATTTGTTTTCAGTACTGTGGAATACCTGTAGTAAAATGTGTATTATAAAAACCATGAAACATGTATACAACCCAGATGGCTTAGTGGTAAGCCGAGTGACCTCAGTGTGCATGGGCCAGGGTACAAGATCTGCAAGGTTGTTGATAATGTCATTTAGGACTGAATAAGGCAGTTGTCAGCGGGTGTAAATGTGTTTTCACGACAGTAAGCAGTGGGTACACACAGGTAAAAGACATGTACAACTGGCAGTACACTTAAAATGTCCTTTGGCAATCCTGCTTATGTCACTGTCAAAGGAAAAATATACTTTAAAAATGATTAAAACACGATAGGTTCAGGTTAAGGCACTTAAATCTTGCAGCAAGTAGACAAAAAACATACTAATACAGAGTTTGTCTAAGCAGAAACAGGAAATGCATTCATTTTTATAGGTTATCAAATTAATCCTGTCCTACCATGCTGACGTAACGGATTACCACCTTTTCATCATCATCTGCTGACCACCTTTCCTATGATTTTCTGCTGATTTAAACAATTTTTATGTGAAACTTCCTGAGGAAAACAACATGGCCTTGGTTACTTTCAGTTAGATACTTGTTATGTTACATTCAAGATACTACGGCTGAATCAAGCACAATGCTAGCAGTTCATTTCTCTAATAATCCTTTGTCTACCTTATCTCTAAACTACTGCAGCTGCAGAGGTTCCCATCCTCTGAACAAGGCTGTTTGTCTAGAATCATTACATTTATAAAATGGTATATTGTTTATTCATATGCTTCTGACCTAGCAGATAAACACCTGCTTCTCAAGTACATTTCCACAAGGCATAAACAAGAATATTGCTGTGCTAGCAGTTACTAGGTCAGAGGGCAACTTGCAAGTTTCAGTAAGCATGCTGCAGTTTTAGAAAAGCATATTTCAGTCTCATATGAAACTCAATTTGTATAAATCACAGTGCATGAAAAATAGAATGAAAAGCGTATTAAAAACACTTGATTATTAATTTGGCATTAAGCATACACACATTAAAACATATTTTTCAAACATCTCCCTCCTGTTAATACTTTTTATTCTATTTTCAAAAAAGGATAAACAGTTTGCTTCTTTTCCTAACCTCTTCCATTCAGGATTTTCAGTTAAGAAAATCATTCAGTTTAAACTTTTATGAAAGTGTCTCGCATTCTAGCAGCTCTTCAAATTCAGTACTTTGATACATAGTCTCAGATACGGATATATCTATGAATTCTTTAATTAATTTCTTCATGCAGGGGATTCCGCAACAAATACAAACTCCTATTAGGAGTAATCCTACCCCAATAGCAATCAATATGTTCATAAAGATGGAGCCCCACCCCCCCAAAGGCATTCTGAAAAAACTCTGTCAGAGGGTTTGGGCCTAGTTTGGTCATGGCCAACACTTGCCGAATCACCTCGAGATGGTCGTTGATCTCATGTTGATGGTCAGGAATGAATGCACAGCACATTTCTTTGATTAACGTGCAAGTTCCGCCTCTCGCCGCTAGGGTGAAGTCAAGAGCCATTCGGTTTTGAAGCACTACAGTTCTCATAGCATTCAGTTCATCATTTATCAGTTCAAGGGCAGAAAAAGTTGCATTACTCATTATTTTGAGAAGTTTGGATAGTTTCCGCAGCTCCCATATTGATTTGACTCCGCCATATATGGGTGATATACCTGCCCAGGATATAACAGCATCGCTCAAGTCCATGTGTACAAGTTTGGTTCCCACATTACAATGGTCTTTCCACCCCGCTTCGATTCGTCCCACTGGATTCTCAGGTTTCTTAGCAGTCTTTTTGGTTACGTCTCGAGTATTTCGAATACTCCCCTGAGGCAAAACTGCAGTGTGTCAGATGGCCGGAATCAGGTATCCCAAAAAACAACTGCCAGACCAATTCTCAGGTAACCATTTATATGCCTTTTTGCCACATACAAAATAACAATCCTCTACCTTTGTCATTATTTTGTTATGAAATGACTGCCCTGCATGAAACATTTTCCTATCATCACTGATAACTGTTTGAAAAGTACAGGATTGTGCTGTACCCGATCAAGAGTTTTATGCATAGATTTCAAAAATGAGTCATAATATGTAGTACAAGATCCACTCAAATCATTTGGCTTTCTATAACATTTGTACTGTACTGTAACATTGCATTTACTCCATCCAACTTGGATGGAGTCATTTTTATAAAAACATACAATTCCTTTTTGTGTCACAGGCAAATACAGTGCTACCTTATCTTGTGCTTTGATAGCGACTGTGTCAAAAAACAGATTTTCCCAGGTCTCATTGACCCCTAGGGGGATAGCAGTCATTAATAAACCCCCGTATGCTGTTGGTATGGCCGTACAGACCCAGCAGTTTGAAACATTGAAAGTCTCTGCATACACACGTGTGATTGCCTGATAAGTGTTAAAGTTCGGATGCCAGTCTATGTTTGGTTCATTACGTCTAATCAGTTCAACCTTTGTGGCAGGAAAAAAGTACGGCCACAGCAAAAAGAACAGTGTGATCAATATTGCAATAAAAATAATCATACAAGTTTTCTGAAGTTGCTCAGTGTCTCTACTCACTCTGTATCTGGCCATTTTGTTCTTGTTGTGCAACAGTAACAAAGTTTTTGTCCAGTTCAAAGTTTTTAACCAGTTTACAGTGTGTCAAATGTCCAGGAAGCTTGTTCTGCTATCTTGACTGCAGTGGGTGTCGACAGTAGTACCTGGTATGGACCTTCCCACCTCGGAGAGCTCCAATTCTTCCGTTTCACAATATTCACCCAGACCCAGGTGCCTGGGGCTACTGGTGCTTCCGATTTCAATTGCTCTTTATCTGAAACAGAATTTAACTGCAAAAGTGTGTTATTCAAAAATTGCCTCATATATCCTGCAAGTGAACTGTCAGCCTCCTGCACTGTAGACATGAGAGGTTTCCACTGAGGTGTATAATATGCCATCCCAAACAAAATTTCAAAAGGAGTTAATCCCTTTACATTTGGAACAGTTCTCATACTCAACAGTGCTAAAGGCAAACAGTGCACCCAATTTTTCTGTGTCTCTTCTATCAACTTCCTAAGCTTATTTTTCAATACCCCATTGTGCCTCTCTACTAGCCCTGCAGATTGAGGGTGGTACACACAGTGGTTCTTTAACGATATCCCAAAATAACGACTGAGTTGTTGGATTGTTTGGTTCACGAAATGTGTCCCGTTATCACTATAAATCTTTTCTGGTATACCAAATCTAGGTATAATTTCTTTAATGAGGACCTTTGCAACAGTAGCTGCATCTGGATTTTTGGTTGGAAACACTTCTACCCATTTGGAAAACATGTCTATAATAACAAGGCAATATTTCTTATTCTCACATTTATTCAATTCTATGAAATCCATACAAATAGTATGGAATGGATATGGTGGTGTAGGAAAATTCCCTCAGTTAGGCTTCAACGCCCCTTGTGCATGATGCTTGTTACAAACATGGCATGCTGCACAAAACTTTTTTGTATAGTTTGTAAACCCATAGGTTGTAAACACTCGATTCACTAACTGTACCATCCCCCCTGTTGAGACATGGCTCTGCCCATGGCTCAACAACGCTGCATATCTAAACAAATTAGATGGCAAAATCGGTTTCTTTTCCTTGGAGATGTACAGTCCCTTTTCGAGGATTGCTCCTCGTTTTATCCACTTTTGTTTCTCAATATTTGTAGTAAGTGTCTGCATTGTTTTTAACATTTCTAAATCTAAAATCTCTGAGGGTTGTAATTCCTCGCTCAAAAGAAAAGTTTCTGTGGCTGAGGCTGCCTGCTTTGCAGCTGTATCAGCTCGTGCATTACCTTTTGAAATTCTATCCTGTTGTTTCGTATGAGCTGCGCATTTGCAAATAGCTACTTTCTTAGGTAACTGAATTGAATCTAACAAGTCTAAAATAAGTTGTGCATGATTAATCGGTTTACCAGTAGATGTTATCATTCCTCTATTTTTCCACTGTTGCTCAAAAACATGCACAGTAGAAAAAGCATACTGACTGTCAGTAAAAATTTTCACTTTCTTACCTTTTGCTAAGGCACATGCCCTTGTTAAGGCAATCAATTCTGCTGCTTGTGCAGATAAGTTGTGTGGTAAAGGTTTTGCTTCTAAAGTTTCAGTATCAGAAACAACTGCATACCCCACTAGGTTCTGTCCTGCAGGACCCCTCCTGCACGAGCTGTCCACATAGCACGTCACCTCGGCATCATCCAAGGGAACATCTGTAAGGTCTTGTCTTGGTAATGTCTTTTGTTCAATCTCCTGCAGGCAGCAGTGTGGTTTGCCATCTGCAGGGGTTGGAAGCAAAGTTGATGGATTCAAAGTTGTACACCGTTCAATTGTTATATGAGGTTGGCTCAACAGTATGGTCATACAGGAAAGATGCCTAGCTGGAGAAAGATATGCTACTTTTTCTTGCAGTAAAATAATTGCGACTGCATGAGGCACTCTCAATGTGAGAGGGTGGAATAACACTACTGAGGCTGAAGCCTGCACTGGCATTGCAGCTGCAACTACTGCTTGTACACAGTGGGGCAGGGATCGCGCCACTGGGTCTAACTGTGATGAATAGTAAGCTATGGGGCATTGTTTGTCCCCATGTTGCTGTGTCAATACTGATGTCATATAACCTTGTTTACAATCTACAGTTTGGATAAACTGCTTGTTATAGTTTGGTAATCCTAAAACTAAGGATGATGCTATCAATTGTTTCAGCTTACAGAAAGCTGCTTCTGCTTCAGGTGTCCATTGTAATAAATCTTGTGCTGCCATCAGCTTCTTAAATATTAAGTCAGCCAGTGGACCAGATTCCAAAGCATAGTTCAGTATCCAACTCCGACAAAAATTAGTAGTCCCCAGGAAGGACATAATTTCCTTCTTGGTAGTTGGTCTAGGTGCTTGTAAAATCGCTGTTTTTCTGTCTTCATCTAATATTCTACCTTCTTTGGATATTACGTATCCCAAGTATTTAACTTGTTTTCTCCAAAGCTGTAACTTCTCTTTGTTTACTTTGTGACCTTGAGTAGCTAAAAATTGTAATAAAGCTATTGTGTCTTCTTTGCATTCTTGCTGGGTGGGGGCTGCCAGCTGAATATCGTCGACATAAAGTAGAATCTGACTACCTTTCGGTGGGATAAATCCCGCCAGGTTGCTTGCCATTTCCTGTGCAAATATTGTTGGACTTTCACAATATCCCTGTGGTAATCTGGTATATGTGTATCGCTTTCCCTGAAATGTAAATGCAAACCAATATTGGCTGTCAGGGTGTATCGGTATTGAGAAAAATGCATTAATTATTTCTACCACTGAAAAATATTTCTGTTCTGGCTTTAAATCATTCAGTAAGGTGTGTAGATCTGGCACCATTGGTGCCCTGGGTATAACTGCATTATTTACAGCTTGTATGTCTTGGACCATACGCCATTCCCCGTTTGCTTTCTTAACAGGAAATAAAGGTATATTACATGGTGAATCAGGAGATTCTATTAAGACTCCCTCCTTAAGTAAGGCTGCTATGATAGGTTTGATTCCTACCTCTGCATCCTTTCTCAAGGGATACTGTCTTTTCTGGGGTCTAAAAGCTGACTTTGGCGTTATGGTAACTGGTCCTGCTGTTCATATTAGTCCTACATCTGTTTTCCCTGCTGACCAGAGAATGTCTGGTATGTCCCGCAAGGCTTTTTCTTCTTCTTCCAATAAGAGTAATACTCAGCTATTCTCACTAGCCTGTGAGTGTACAGCTGGGTGTGTCTGTGTGATCCAATTTAATTTTTGTTTCTGTACTCCCTGTTCAGAGAGCTCTAATTCTGTCTGCTTTTCCCACCTTGTAACTTTTTCACCTAAGTCTGCCCATTTTAAAGTTTTATTCTTAGTCAAACTAACATGGGGTAGTCGATTAGATTTGTAAAGTGCTAAAAATTCCTGGGGCAATGAACAGCTTGCTACACTGTTCCCTTCTGTATCCCAGTACAAGTTTCACAATACTAGCCTGCTTGCATGGTTCTGAAACAATTCTTGTTCATAATCTTTATCAGGCCCTGGTCTATTACAGTAATATAGAGTACAATGCAACAAATGCTGTTTGTCAATGTAGAGGGAGGGGAACTTGCTGATGGCTACGTTCATCAGTTCTTCGGTTACTGCCCCTGGACCAGTTGTAACCAAGTCCTGGCTGTACCAATAATACATTTTACCCTCCGGCCGCACTACAAAAGTGTCCATTTGTCGCTGTGCTTCTATACCCTGCATGGTTGGAACTATGGCTATGCCAAATATCTGCATCAAATCTCTACCCAAAAGATTCACTGGGCATTTTGCAGAAACTACAATTTTACTTTTCTGAGTCATCCCTGAAACGGGGTCTATTAGTGTTATGTCACAGTAGAGTGGCTCCTGATACAGCTGTCCATTAGCTGCTTTCACTAGTATATAATCTGGTGATTCTGTATCTAACGGTAGTTTGGAAGGGTGTATCAGGGTTCGTGAAGCCCCTGAGTCACACAAAAATTTAACTTCCCTCCCCTCTACCAGAAGCGTCAATTCCCGTTTGGTGTCTGCTAAGTAAAGGTCTAAGCTCAGAAGAACTAGGTCTAAAATTTCATTTTCTTCTACATCTGTGTATTCATATACATCCCCTACCCCTTGTGTCACATCCTCTTCTCCTGCTATCACATTTACACTTACCTTTTCCTGCTCACTCTCTTCTAATGATTCCTGACTATCATATAGTCATCCCTCATCCTCCTTATTTTCTGTAGTCACCTTCTTGTTTAGCCTGCAATCCCTCGCTAAATGTCCTTTTTTCCCCGCACTTAAAACACTCACCCTTTTTCTTTCTTTCCTTGAAATCTTCTGATCGCTTGTCAGATTGTTTATTTCCCTGGGTATTTTTCTTACCCGTTTTCCCAGTTTGTACTACAAATACTTCTGACCCGTCTTCTGCTGAAAATACTTGAGTTTTCTTTTTCTTTTTACTATTAAAATGTCTTTCTGCATGTCTAGCATATTCAAGTAATGGCTGTAATCTACTTGTTCGATGATCTACCATATGCTTCGTAATAAAGCTACTAATGGAAGTTATACTACCCTTCTAGAATGCGTTCTTTAACTGTTGTTCATATGGAATCATGTGTCTGGTTTTCTGGTATCTGCATTCCTCAGTGATTATTAAAACACTCTAACAGTCTAGCATAATATCTATCAACTGTTTCACCTTCCTGTTGTATGCATTGATTAATGCAAGTCCAATCAGCCCTAGGCTTCCACTTTTCAGAGATTCAGTCTGTCAGACCTTTCACTCTGCCATCCAGTTCTGCATTAGTATGTGGGAGTGGTCTAAGTTGTGCGTCACGAGGATTCCAGTTGCCACTGATCATGTGCCAATCTGGACCCACAATTTGTCTAACTACTTTTTCTACTTCCTCTCCATTTAAATGGTAACTTAATCTCATGCCCTGTAAGTCTTCTAAAAATTTTCTAAAGTTCACTTTTGGGTGGGGAATACCTTCTGTGGATTTCCGGACATCTTCCGGTGTCCACGGTCTATAAACTAAAAGTGTCGGATCTTGTCCTGCCTGAGGATTCGGTACTTCTCTGAGTGGACATATCTCTTCTTCACTCATAGCTTGTGATGCTCTATTTAATTCATTTAATTCAATTTCCCTCCTCAAGTCGCGTGTTCGAGACCTGGTCTCGATAGGATCCCTAACAAATGGTTGTGCTTTTGCAGGGACTGCTGGGTATAGCGGAGGTGGATCGGCTCGTCCGCTCGCTTCATATTCTGGTAACGGAAGTGGAGGGGGCGAAAGAGGGGCCGTTGCTATTACTAAGTTATTGTCTTCTTTGTCTAAGAACATTGTCTTTGAATTTTTAATTCTTTGCTCCCTACGATTTGCTTCCTCAAGCCACCTATGCGCCTGAGGGACTCCTAATTGTCTCTGCTTTTTTAATTGACCTTTCGTGTCTATTTTTAACTGTTTTACAAGTTTCATAAGTGCAAGTTTATCTAAATTACCCTCAAATTTATACTTATCGACCCATTTGGTGTAATATTTAACATTATCGGCACGCTGTAATTGCATATACTTCGTGTCTTCAGTTAGGGGCGTGTCCCAGTAACTTTTTGTGCACTGATTTCCCATTGGTGTCTTAGCTAAGCTGTAAATTGTTACATAACCCTTTCTAGCACGTGGTACCACAAATCTATACCTTTTCACAGTTTATCTAGAATAACTGTCTACCTATTCTGTTTCCCTGATCTATGACAAAGAACAGTAACCCCTTTTTCTGTCTCTAATCTGCATACGCAAATTTACCTGACAAAAAACAGTTCTGTACCGAGTCCCTGATCGTAAAACAGAAATAAGGTAATTCCTCCTTACCTGACCCTCCGTGAGTTGATTCACCGGATCACTGACTCGTCCTCCAATCCCAGATCAGAAACAGTGGCTGGCCTCTTTCGAACGACAATTCAGTCGGAGGTCTTTCAAAACAGAAGAGCCGATTTGGCCTCTTCTCCGTACGGATGCATGCCACCGGGCCCAATTCTGACCTAGGTCCAGAGCGAGAGATACGTTTCTGGTCCGAAGGACCAATCTGTCAAAGGAAAAATATACTTTAAAAATGATCAAAACATGGTAGGTTCAGGTTAATGCATTCATTTTTATAGGTTATCAAATTAATCCTGTCCTACCATGCTGACATAATGGATTACCACCTTTTCATCATCATCTGCTGACCACCTTTCCCATGATTTTCTGCTGATTTAAACAATTTTTATGTGAAACTTCCTGAGGAAAACGACATGGCCTTGGCTACTTTCAGTTAGATACTTGTTATGTTACATTCAAGATACTACGGCTAAATCAAGCACAATGCTAGCAGTTAATTTCTCTAATAATCCTTTGTCTACCTTATCTCTAAACTACTGCAGCTGCAGAGGTTCCCATCCTCTGAGCAAGGCTGTTTGTCTAGAATCATTACATTTATAAAATGGTATATTGTTTATTCATATGCTTCTGACCTAGCAGATAAACACCTGCTTCTCAAGTACATTTCCACAAGGCATAAACAAGAATATTGCTGTGCTAGCAGTTACTAGGTCAGAGGGCAACTTGCAAGTTTCAGTAAGCATGCTGCAGTTTTAGAAAAGCATATTTCAGTCTCATATGAAACTCAATTTGTATAAATCACAGTGCATGAAAAATAGAATGAAAAGCATATTAAAAACACTTGATTATTAATTTGGCATTTAGCATACACACATTAATACATATTTTTCTAACAGTCACCCACCTATAAATACACCTTTGAGACTTTTGTACTCCAGTAATCTCTGTAGTGTGTCCTATAACTGCGTAATGATGTAGTGTGATTAAACCGGCTTGGTAGGTGTTCTAATCCCTGACTTGTCAACTGTGTATCCGTCTGTCTGCCTGAGAAAGGAACAATGCTTTTTAGAGTATGCACACTCTTTACAATTCACATAATCAACTTTGGCAAGGGTGTTGATGTCACTCACCTAGAAATACACCTCTGGGAGTGCTGTAACCCAGTAATTACTGTAGCACATCCTGTAACTGCATAATGCTGTAGTGTGATGAACTAGTTTGGTAAGTGTTCTAATCCCACGCTTGCCAACTGTGTGTGTGTGTGTGTGTGTGTGTGTGTGTGTGTGTGTGTGTGTGTCTGTCTGCTGGAGAAGGGAACAATGTTTTTAGAGTATGAACACTCCTTACAATTTACATACTCAACTTTGGCAAGGGTGCTGGTGTCACCCACCTAGAAATACACCTCTGGGACTGCTGTAAGCCAGTAATCTCTTTAGCCCGTCGGGTAACTGCGTACTGCTGGAATGTGATTTAGAACTATGGTAGGGTTCCATCCACAACCATGGCAGTTATGTATGTTTTCTGTGTGTTTCAATGTCTGTGTAGGGAGCAATGCATTATAGCCTACTCACTGGCAGGACATTTACAATGCCCTATATTGGTGATCCTGCTGATATCATTCCTTGTCAAATATACCTCTGGGAAAGAAGTTCCCTAGTAATCCTCGTGGTGCATCCTATAAAATCTCCATGCAGTAGTGTGATATCGATCTTGGTCATGGGTTTTACACCCACACATGTCTGTTGTGTGTGTCTCACCGTCTGTTTTGTGAGGAGTACATTTTGGGCTACTCACTTGCAGGAAATTTGAAATGCCCTACTTTGGTAACCCTGCTGATGTCATTCCTTGTGTAATACACCTTTGGGGATGGAATAGATCAATAATCTCCGTAGTGTTTGCTATAACTGTGTAATGCTGTAGTGTGATAAACTAGTTAGGTAGGAGTTCTATTCCAAGGCATGGCAGGTGTGTGAGTATGTGTTTGATGGTCAGAGCCTATGTGGAAGTAGCTATGAGTGTCTAACCTCTGGACATGCTGAGAAGTGGATTCTGTAGTTTTCCTATATGGTGGCCATATTATATGTCACAATGTCCACCTCACGAAGATTATATATTTCAATCAGCCAAGAGACTGTGTTGGCAAGCCATACCCCTACATCTGGCAAACGTCCTGGTGAACAAAGTAAGCAACCCTACTATTACCAAGAATATGGTCTGAACCCATGTGTCATACACAAACACACTTGCCTAGAAAATCCCGCTATGTTGCTAGTACCCTGCTCATTGTTGACAGATAGTAGGCATGGTGTGAATGCAGTGGGCTGCAGAGGGCATGGCACCTTGTCCACCAGTACAATAGGCACATAATTGCGGACAATGCACCTTCACTATGTTCCCCACTGGACTCCTGCTACATATGTGATCCACAAAGGATATACAATGCCTTACACACATGCCCTGTATGGAAAGATGCCACTGACACCAGGGAATACCTGTATCATGCTATCAATGCAGATGCAGGGTCAACCTGCTGTCTATTAGCAGGTCCTGCAACACCAGGCCAGGATTGGCACATCCGATGATAACAGTCTGTCTACACAACATGTGCCAGGCAAACCAGGTATACTTAAACATGTCACTATACATTAATGTGGGGCGTGCACATCCTAGGCAATGTTTATGCCAAGGACTATCAAACACAGACATGGCATGCATTGCAAAGCAATGACCACACACAATGGTAACCAGGATGACAGGACAGTTAATACAATACCCATCTATGTGGGACATTGCAGACACTACACCCCTGAACCACACTGCAGACCATTGTCAGATGGCCTGATGCCAAGGATTACCCCTCACCCAGCATTGTACAGCCATCTTGCACAGCCAACCACTACACACCCATGAAGCAATGCACACATGCATGTCAGTACTGACACCTTGTGTCTGTGTGTGGGGTATGATGTTCCCAACCACAGTCACACCCAGTATAACTCCCATTGGCATACTGACTGATGTCAGACACGTTCACATACCCTAGCCCATAGAACCTCAGGATAACCCCTGTGGTGTCTATAATACCTGCGCATTACTGTAGTGTGGCAAAGTAGTTAGGAAGTGTATTTGTGAGCTGGCCAAAGTGTGCCAATGTGTCTGCGTCCCTTAGAGAGTGTGGTTGTGTTGACAATGACATCTGTCCATGTGGACAGCCATGTGTGCTACACCTAATGTATATCTAATATATCTCTGTTGCAGATGTCACTCACCAGCACACATATATGTTCTTACAGCACACCAACATGTCAGCTATGTGGCACATGGAGTAACTGTATGCACTTGTAATAGTAATGGCTAGTCAGTCAGGGGGTTGAACACCTGTACTGGTAGGTGTGTGACAGGCAGTGCTTAGGTTTTAGTCTCCCAGCCCTTCTCTGATGTACTTTGCCTCCATCTGTCCCTCCCACACATTCTCTGGTGGATGGTGAGATGTACACCTGCTCAGCAGCAGCTTGTGTTTTGTAAGTGATGGTCATGATCAGGTGATGGCCTCTGCACCTATTGCAGTCCTCTTCTAGCTGATTGCATGTGGAACAGCTGTGGTGACATTCCCATAGCCAATTGCATGGAAACACAGTAAAATATCTAGGAACATCATGTTGGTGTTTGCCCATGACAGTCGCTATGAGTGGAACCTGGATCTGGTGTTTGGTAAACAGGATCGCAGATGAAATCTGGATATTTCTCAAATGACATATACAGCAGAAAATAGACAGGAGGGTGGTGTGCCAGACATGACTACAGCATGTAAGTGTAGCTATGCTTCATTCAGACTATTGCTATTTTAACAAGTTGTGTGTGGTAATGGCTAGTCTGCATGTTTTAATAACTGACAAGACAGTGCTCTGTTTGTGAGGAAACCTCCATCTGTAGGGTCATCTGTGGACTGGTCAGTGTGTGGAACCATTTGTTCCTTGTGTTACTCACAGAACACACATCTGTGAACTGCAGAAGCATAGTGTGAGGACTGCAGTCAGTACACGGTGACAGTGATGAGAGTTACTGCCATTGCATCCCTGATTGGACATACATCACATGAAACAGTGGTATGACAGTCACTGTCTGAGGTTATCACAGTGACATGCCAATAGTGGGCCACTGTTCATAGCTGCAGTCACAAGTCATGTACGCTTTGGGCAGATGTCATGCAGTATATATGCATGTGTTGTGCTCCCTCTGCAAATGTATGACATCTTTTGTCTTGGGTTTATGATAATATCTATGCATGCTGTTATAAGTAATCCTGAATGCTATTGACTATTACTAAGCCTTATCTGTGTTAAAACTGCAACACCATAGGCTGTATGGGATGGGAGATCTCGGCAGAACCACCTGCCCCACTTCAGCTGGCCATGGCACCAGGCACCAGCATGTCTGGGGCCCAGCCTTGGACCTCCACCTCTGTTGACTCTGCACCACCTTCTGGTGGAACCACCACTGAGGGTGGGGCTTGCCCCCCCTGGGTGCAGGTCCAGACAGGAACTTGTCAGCTGTCATACAGTCTAGGCCGTGGTGCATAGGAGGCTCGATAAGGGGTTTTGAGGCTAGCTATGCCAGCTCGAGGGCAGAGTGTCACATTTAGCGAGTGAGCCTGCCCCTCCTAGACAGCCCCCAGCACAACCACCTTTGTGGCTGTGAAGGTGCAGTGGTGACTGCCCATAGGTGGGGACCTCCATCCCACTGTTTCCATTTGGGGCTCATGAGTTTGTGACTGCCAAATACCCCTCCTTGTCCAAGGTGTATACCCCCCACATGTGGCATATACTGCCCCTGTATGCTGTCTTGTCTGTCATCCTACCCAACCTATCCTTCACGAGCATACCTACTCTCCTTCCCCAACATCCCACTCTCACCTTATGAACACAGAAACAAAAGGTCATTCTGTTCCCAGAACAACTTTTGCCCCATACATAGCTGTCCATTTCACACACATGTCCACTGGACACATGTAACTTTTGTAATTTGCATCACAACATACTACTGTTGTCCTCACCCCTCTCTCAGGCACACAATACTGGTATGCACATGACTCCTAAAGGTTCCAGGTACATGTGATGCAGACGACCTCATTGTACACATGACACTACCGGTCCCTCTATGGTTACCCCATTTAACTTTTTAATGATGATGATGTTGCACACAGCACCTTGCAAGAGTACCGTTCTCACATAATGATTGGACAGGAACTGTTTTGCTAATGTAAATTAAATGCTCAAAGTAATGTATTTGGGCAATGTACAAATGTTTGCATGTATTAATGACACATGTCTGTCTGAGGGAGTCTTGATATTACATAGGACAGCACCACTACATAATACAGGAGTTGCTGGTGTTTCCCTTTTCATTCTTTTTTACTGCTTTGTTGTCACATGGTTTGTTCTTGATATATCTATATATATATATATCTATATCTAAGTATATATATATATATATATATATATATATATATATATCTGGACATAAACACACACATACATGTACATAATGGAATACATTTCCTATACTGTTGAATGACTGTGCTGGATGCTATGTTTGTCATAACATCCAATGTTTGTATACCTGCCATGGCTTAGTGGTAAATCACATTGCCTGTGGTGTGCAGGGCCCTAGTTTTGAGCCTTGCGGAGGCTGTTTATTTTGTTGCTGGGCAGAACAAGGGCCATTGGATATGGAGTGATTAAGGCACTTTTAAGCAGTTGTGAGCAGGTGTGCATGGATTTGTGCAACGGTAAGCAGTGGTTACTTTTGGTTACAGTTCCTTACACTCAGTTACCTTCTTGATTGCTTAACCTGTGTAGGCAGTGTTTACCCCTTCGCAAACAGGCTGTAACCAGCTCACTGCTGCTTAAAAGTGCTTACTCCAGCTTACCACCGCGCTAATTTCTTTAAAAGAAAAGAAAAAAGGGGTGATAGGAAAGTGGTGTAAAAGGGGCACAAAGAGGGAAAGACAGTAGGCAAGGTAGCTAGGGATGTGCAGGAAGGGTGTAGGGAAGGTCCATAGCCGTCCATTTCTTCTACAGCAATGGCTGTGCATATGCAATAAATTTGGTGGTACATTTGGACACTCACAACCCTGAGAGAGGGGTGAGGACAACACTAGTATGTTGTGATGCCAGTTAGAAATGTTTACATGTGTCCAGTGGACACGTGTGCGAAATGGACAGCTAAGTATGGGGCGTGCTTTTTTTTGCGGGAACAAATTGCCCTTTTTTCTTTTACTTTTAGGTGAGAATGGGATGTTGGGGAAGGAGAGTAGGTATGATCAAGGAGGATAGGTTGGGTAGGATGACAGACAAGACAAACATGAGATGTACAGGGGCAATATATGACACATGTGGGGGGGGACACCTTGGACGGGGAGGGGTGTTTGGAAGTTGCAAGCCCATGAGCCCACAAATGGATACAGTGGGACTGAGATCCCCACCCATGGGCAGTCACCACTGCACCTTCACAGCCCAGAAGGTGGCTGTGCTGGAGGCTGTGTAGGAGGGCCAAGCTCACCCTCTAGTTGTGCCACTCAGCCCTCAAGCTGGCATAGGCGGTCTCGAATCTTCCTGTCGAGCTCCCTACGTACCACAGCCCGGACCATACCGTGGGTGACAGGTTCCTGTCCGCTCCCACTCCCAGGGGGCCAAGCCCCATCCCCTGTGGCAATTCCACCCAAAGGTGGTGCAGGGCCAATGGACGAGGTGGTCCCAGGCTGGACCCCAGATGTGCTATTGCCCGCTGCCATAGCCAGCTGAGGTGGGACAGGTGGGTCCGCTTGGACCGACCTTCCCATACGAGCTATGTTGTAGCATGTTTAAGGCAGATATGGGTTAGTAATAGTCAACAGCATTCACGATTAGTTATAACAGCATGCATAGGTATTCCCATTACCCATGGCACCAAATATAAAATAGTTGCAGAGCAGGCAGAACATATGCATATATGGGTAAACAGTGGCCATTACAACAACATGCAGGTTTCATTGATGGCAACAGGACACCAATATGGGAGTATTTTAACATGGCACATGCATAGTAACAGATGTGAATATTTATAAACCAATGGGACATATGTCCCAACAAAGGTTTGCAGTGTAGACATACCAACAGAGTTGTGCAAATTGGTTATTTTTGCACATATGGTAGGGGTGAGAGAGAGAGAGAGAGAGAGAGTTCAATTAACAAGTAATAAATCCTTGTAGTTTTCCCAACATTTGTAGTCACTGCACTGGTCTGTCCCTTACATGTATTATTACACTACCTAATGGCGTTATATTGTACAATGGTATGTTTGTAGATAAGTATGTACGGGACCTGTGTCTTACGTACAGGCTTGACAAGATGCAGGTGTAATGTAACATGTTTTGAGACTGCTGACTGCTGTCCTACACTTTGGGTGAGATGCTGGGATGACAGGCATGTTTGCATATACATTCTCTGAGTATGTACAAGTCTGACTATCAGTTATATGTCATTTAGAGCTGACTACATTTCTTGGATCATTACACTAATTTGTCAGGGGAACAGGGCAAAAGGCAGGTGATGTGGGCCATTTATCAGGACATACTGGGCAGTTTGGAACAGTTGAGGGGTATGAATATGCATACCACTTTCTATTTGAGCATTCTAGCATAATCTGTACAGTTGTTAAGTGTATATATGCATACAGCTTTCTCTCTGAACATTCTAACAAACTGTGTGCAGTTGTGTGGACTGGTTATGCATACAACTCACTGGCGCTCTTGGGATCCAAAGCCCTGCTGTGTGTGACAAAAGCATTACAGTTAAGATCACTGTACACTATGCTATCAGGCAATTGTTGTGAGGCTTTGCAATGTATTTAGTCTAATATAACTGACCTGTTTGCACTTCCAACATTGTTATACAGCACTTCATACACATTTTATCTGCATACCACAGTGTGGGTAACACTGCTTACTACAACAGTACTATTTGATAACTGCAACAGTAGAATAACATATGACTGCAGAGTAAACAGAAGCAATGAAGGGGTTACACCTTTATTCGCAGCATATTACACAAATCTGTATACTGGTACAACACTTTCTGAGGCTCTTAAATTTATTTGTTATGACAGTACATGCAGGCTATTTACTAACCTGCCTCATGACACATCCTTTGCAGCCTAGCATCATAGGCTTGCTGGTTCACAGCGCACTCATCTGCAGCTGTCAGAAATGTACAGTGATATTTAGCCATACCTATCCATAGTATACACAAGCTAGGCAGTTATTAACTATGTAGTGGAAGGAGTACTTACTCAGTTCTGGGGCATTCTGCATCTGACTTGCTTCCAGGATCCACTGTTCCAGGACATCACCCTCCACTGTTTCAGGTCTGCATGGTGGTGCCTGACCAGCTCACCAGTCCGGGGGATACCTGTGGCACTAGGGAGGTCATGGGCTAGACTGTCCCAGGCCTCCGTTTTGTACTGCACGCCCTGGAACTTTCCCTGAATTAGTCTCCTGTCATGGTGCTTTACCAGGAGCCATACCATGAATATGGACTCCTAGATTCTCCAGCGCTGCGGTCTAAAGCGAGTGCCTTCTCCCACTCTAGCCATTCTGCCTGCAGGGGGATGCTACAACCAGTTATGTGCCGTATTCATGCCTCTTCGGTTTAAGTAGGGCCAGATTCCCACACTATTCTGTAATTGGCTGGTTTTCGAAAACGCTAAGCTATGTCTTATTCATTACAGGTTATATATGTGTCTGGTATCTGTCATTCATGTGTGCATACACTGTATGGGGTCCTGGGGACTTCATAACTTTATTACAGTGACACCTCAACTCTATGTTTACTTCAGTACTCCAATTCACATATTTATGGTCTGTGGCAGGTTATAGAACATTACACTGTACATAGATTCAGTTCACATGTTTGATTTGATTTTCCTGTGGTGAGGATTAATTTGCTGATACCTCCTTTATATGTACTGCTATCACAGCATAGTGGTTAACTACTGTGACTGTGATGTACAGGGTCATGAGCTCTAGCCTTGCAGAGGCTGTTTATTTTGTTGCTGGCTAGAACACGAGCTGTTGGGTACAGAGTGATTAAGGCACTTTAAAGCAGTTGTGAGCGGGTGTGCACGGGTTTGCGTGGAGCTAAACAATGCTAACCTCTGGTTACAGTTTCTTACACTCAGTTAGCCTCTGCATTGCTTCACCAGTGTGATACTCGCATACCGGCGGCCAAACAGGCTTACACATGCTTGCTCCCGTACTTGCAAATGTACTGCATTTGGTGTTTGCATCTGACACTCACACCTCTTGGTGGAGGTGAGGACTACAATAATACCTTGTGATGACCGTTACATCGGCTTACATGCCTACAGTGGGGTGTTACGACCATGTGTTCGTAGGTGTTGTGGAGTGGGTTATGCAATGACACATATGGTCGTAGCGTACTTAGCCACCATTTAAACTGGACTGTGCAGCACTGGGACCCATATCGGGAATGGCTGCCCATTAGGCGTAAGCACGCCGGTCGACTGTACAGAATCCACAGTCTGTCCAGAGTTTGCTTCATACTAGTGGTGTGTTCCTATTGCAATCTGCACTTGTCTGGCAAATACTTGGGAAATGACACCATTAAATGCAGACAAGTAATTGGGTTTAGGACCCCACATCCTTCTGCCGAGTCATGCTAATGCATACCTATTATTCTATCAGCTTCTGAAGGTTGTAAGTGGGATATGTGCTTTCTGTCCCTATTTGTTCCCCCAACCATTTATGTTCTGTCCAGTGGTTTTGCTCTTAGGGGTTGAAAGGTATGGGCGTAAGCTCTGCCCATTTCAGAATATTACTTACATCCCCGGGGAGGTCCTAATACAACCGCCCCAGCAAACACCTGCACGCCTAGGCCCATAATTGCATACCCATAGTTCCCCCACCTGCCCCTCCTCTACAGCACTCATCCTTACTGAGGTTGCAGGTGGGGTCTAACCACACCACTACACACTGCCCATTCTCCAAGTTTCAGGACCCATGTCATACATTGCATCGACCCATGGGTTATCAGGCTTGCACAACCTACTGGTCCATGTACATCTATATCCTGGTTTGATGAATCATGACAGGGACTGACTCCGATGATCAGTTCTTTTTTGGGTGTCCCACAAGGGACATTGATGTCTTTGTTTCAAGATTAGACCTGGCAGGTCTCTCCCACTGGTAGTATCCTGCCTGTGGTCTGGGAAGCAGTAGTGTGTTTACTTGTAGCATGTGTTTGTATGTTTCACCTGTCTAGGTGGGGGGGGGGGGTTGATGTTACATGTTACACATTTGTTGATTGGACTCCTCACGCCCATTTGCATGGCCTGTGAACATATGTAATTCGTAACTACTGTATCATATCCTAGCTATACACACACACACGCATATATATATATATATATATATATATATATATATATATATATATATATATATATATTATGTGTGTGTGTGTGTGTGTGTGTGTGTGTATATTGTGTGTGTATATATATATATATATATATATATATATATATATACTGATATATCTGTAAATGAATGCATACATGTATATATTTATATATTGCTGTCTATGTATATCTAACAACATATGGGTGTATGAGTGTCTGCATATGTATATATCTATATGTGAGTATGTATATGTATTTTGTCTCTGTATGTATACATTTGTACTATGGAGAGGGAGAGGGAGAGGTATATCTCCATGTAGCTATGGGTAGATATGCACACACATTCTTCTACATATAAACATCTACATCTTGTTATTCCATTCTCTGCCATGTTGATTACACTTTGCTGCAGTGGGACTCATAGTGGGTGTGGCTGCTCATTGGGTGACGCCTCTGCCCAATGAACACTTTTGCTCACATCCCTAGGGCTGTCCGTATAGACCCACATCAGCCAACACCTGCACACCTAGACCCATAACTAGCTACCCATAGGTCCCCCACCCTCACCTCCTCTACTGCACCCTTCCTTACTCTGGGTGCAGGTCGGTTCTGAACATACCACTACACGCTGCCCACTCTCCACTTCACAGGACCCATGTCATATGTTGTCTTGACCCATGGGTCATCAGGCTTTCCCACACTTGTATTCTGGGAATGTACACCCCCAGCAAGAATGGTCATCGTATCTGCTTCCTTTGGTTAAAATTTAATTTTTGGGGCATCATGCAAGGGACACTCCTGTCTGTCCCAAGATTATATTTCACAGGTGCACTCTGTCCCCCCCAGTTGTATCCTGCCTGTGGTTGGGGGAGCAGTGGACAATTTACATTGTTTGTGAGTTTGTGTGTATGTTTCCTCTGTCCAGCTGGGGGGGGGGGGGGGGTCATGCTACGTGTTACATGTTTCTTGCTTGGGCCCCTCACTTCCATTGGCACAGTCTGTGAACATATGTCATTCTTGTGTGCTATATATATATATATATATATATATCTGCACCTATATGTATATATATATATATATATATATATATATGTGTCTGTAAGGCAATGCATACCCCCGCGCAAACGCACTTAAACATGCTTACTGGTGCTTATATATGTTTACTACTGCTTATTTATGCTTAAACCTGCTTACTAGTGCCTTATTCATTATGACACTGACACTTCGCTCCAGTTCACTTTTAATTGTTATTATGCAGGTTATACAGCAGACAGATGTCAAAATATGTTTATATACAGATTACCAATGGAAAATGGTATGTGCTGCAGTGGGATTCGGAACTGGAATGTCTGATCGTTAGGTAGATGCTCTAACCACTACACTATTGCTGTGCTGTTTCATTTGCATATACACCCATATACCCATGGATCCTAGTTCCCCAAACACCCACCCCAACACTTCATTGACACAGCAGTTATCCATTCTCCAGTTGGATACACGGTGTATCCACACCACTACACATTGGCCACTCCCTACTCCTGTAGACCTATCCCATGGGTTGATTCACTCCATGTATCCTCAGACATCTTAAAAGTTTAGTCCACACAGATTGGTGAAATGAGTGACCGATAGGACACTATTCAGATTTTTTGGGTTGTCCCACCTGGGACACACGTCTTTATTTCAAGATTAGACTCTATACTTCATTACATCCTTACTCCTGTTAACATGACACTACAATAAATTAATAACTATGATGTTGCACATGAGAGCTAATAATGTACGAATTTGGTGAAATTATATTACAAATAGGACCAGTTTAGTGATTGGCGTTGCCATAGCAGGTAGATCACAGAAATGATTCCATGTGTGAGAAAGTCCTCACATTTGATTTTTTGAGAATAGCACTGACTTCGGACAATGTACACACTTCTGCATTTTTGCAGATTCTTCCCTTCCCTCTTATGCACAACCTATTATTCTATCTACTGTCGAGGTTTGTAGGGGCACTTTCATGTTATTTATGTCTGCAAAAGGAATGAATGTGTTACAGGGAATGTACTTCTACATATAGATGTATGCATGTGTGTATGCATATATATACTTATAATGAACTCACTGACCTCCACGAGGCAGTACAGTTAGAACCAGGCCATTCAACCCTGACAAGCCTGGATCCATAATTTCATACCCGTGGTTCCTCCACCCCACTCAAGTTCGACATACATTCAAACCATCCATTCTCCGGTTGCTATCACAGCCATGACACACCTCCACACATTGCCTTCTCCCCAGCATTAGGGACCCTGCACGTATGTTGTCCCAACCCATGTATCATCAGGCTCTCCCACCATTTAGTCCTTAAACATACCTGCCCTTCCTTGTGTAATGGTCGGAGGGTCGGAGGTCCAACCATCCTAGGAATTTTTGGGTAGTCCCACCAGGATATATATACACACACATGCACGTACAGCTACATAATTATATACATTTCCTATGCTGGGCACTGCTTACACCCACGCAAACACACTCAGACTTGCTTACTGGTACTTATATATGTACTAATGCTTATATGTGCTTACACCTGCTTACTATTGCCTTATTCATTATGACACTACCACTTTGATTGAATGACATTAGTTAAATATTTCATGCGGTACTCCAGTTCACATTTATATGTTGTATGTAGGTTATACAGCAAAATGATGTATAAATATGTTCTTATACACATTCCACATGGAAAATGATATGTACTATAGTGGGACTCAAACCAAGAATGCCTGTTTGTTAAGCGGATGCTCTAACCACTACACTACTGACATTAACATTGATTCTGCATTTTTTTCTATTTGGATGATTTTGGTGTGTAAGCTACACTAAGCAGGGGGCAGCAATGCGCAAACACGCTGCGTTTTGCTTACACTTTCAATAATGAACCAATACAAATGTAAAATAGGGATGCGGGGGAATCTAATTGTGATAGTTCTAGGATGGGGCTCAACATTCCACTACGTGCTTGTGTGTTTACTACTTTGATTTTATTTCAGTGTTCATGGACACTCTTGTATGTTTACCATACATTTCAGTATCCATGAAAACTGACTTAATTGCTTACTATTAGAGGCGGGCTCTAATAGTAAGCATAGTAGGTTGTGCAACTTTAGGGGCATCTTTACCTCTCCATAGAGCACTTAAACATGCCCCCTGCACTCGCACACATTTCCTGTGCACGTCGAGGGTGCGGCAGATTACCCTCATATATATTCATATGGTGCTGCTGCACCATCTATAAGGAGGATGCTCTGTGCAAGGCTAATACCGCCCTTGCGCCGAGCTTCATGAATCCTGGGGTGTGTCTTTGCATAGAATTAGGACAAGTGGCAACATGGAGGCAAATCTCTTGCATCAGCCCACTATCATTAAGCATATTATACCTCTGCAACAATGTATTAATCACGACATATCACTAGGCCCATAACTTATGCTGAGGCTGGAAACAAAATTGCCATGGCTTCCTAGAGCATGTTCTAAAAGATTGCAGCCTCCAGCACATGAGGCAACACCTATCCCCATCACAACTCACACATATTCACCAGGAGAGCAGGTCTAAGATCATAAGGCTTACTATGTCTGCTTGCAGACACGAAAATGTTTTGGTCATAATCTGTACTTATCGGTCTGGCAACAAATAGGGTATGATTGTAAGTTGCTTGTCCAGTGCCAAGATCCCTAAGGTTACAAGGGCCCTAAGGCCCCTTAAGCTGCTCATATATTACTACAACTATTGATGGCCATATCAGAGTGAATGACCTGAGGTGCTCCACCTAGAGGGACATACAGTGAGATATGACGGCACTTACTAGGCATGTGTTAGAGGCAGGAAATACACAAGTCTTGAGTGATATCCTGTCTTCACCAAGAATTATATCTCAATACCAAGACAAGATAATTGACTTTAACAACTGGTTACATAGTTCTTGTCAACCTGGGATGATATGGTAGATACTACTTCCTGATTTACCAGCTATGGCTAATACGTCTTCTGCCAGGGTTGCTGTATACTGGATAAACCTTCTGCTGTCCCCATAGAGCTTTTTACAAGCAGAGTCCCCCTACTGGAAATTTCCATGTAACAAACTCAAACTCAAATTCAGAAAATATCAAGGTGTCGTTACTGAGGTCTAGGAATCCAGGCAGGAAGACACCAGAATTTGAAACTCTCCTGCAGCTAAAACACATTCAAATTTTATAGCTATTGAGATGTGGTTCCAACTGATGATTTCAATTCATGCCTTTAAGCAATTTGGAACTGCAAGGGAGTATTTGTATTTGCCAGACACTTCAGCAACTCATAGCAAATTTTAAATTATCATAACTTAAAGATCCTAGAGAGCCAGGTTAAGCTTATCTAATCTATTACTTTATTACTAGCTACAGATCCCCAATAATGTCTCCCAGAGATCATGGAAATAAGCTTAACACCACAGAGGCATTAAATGTCAGACCAAATAATTTCATGCTAGGAAACTTTAGTCACACAAGCATTCATTGGCACATTTACATATCTAAAATTATGTATGCTCAACATTATCAAGAACTTCTTTAATACCAATATGCTAGAACAATTTATAAAACTACCCACTAGAGGCTCTAATATTCTTGATTTTGTCCTTATCATGCTAGATTGCATCTCTAATACAACCCGCTTTTACCTCTCAACATCTTAGAGCAAGAAATCTGGACAAAGCCATACAGGAGGACACAGGCCAAAAATAGGGACAGTTTTTAAATATTGTTCTTACAAATTTCGAAAGCTGATAGAGCAAACCTTTTGTGAATGGTATGAAGTCTGAAACTCAAATCTCTGACATTATTTTCTGACTTCAATCCTCAGTTATTTGCCAATGATTTGCCAGAAAACCACAATTTTATAAGAACTAAACCAAACATATGAGGCAAAAATCTGGACATTCTGTAAAGTCGAGAGGTATGGCCACCACTGATCCTCATCCCTGGTTAAAAATGAACACGTATCTATCATCTTCTCTTTAATGCCTAGTGGTTCCACTGCGCCACCAAATGAGTCCATCTTTATAAACTTTTACAGGGCAAACCTACTACACCTTGTAGAAGACCTGAATAAAATTCTCTGCAATCCCCTGCAAAAGGACCCAGCTAAAGGGGCTGCCACAATTGCCTCTGAGTTTTTACCAGCTCCTAAACAGCTGCATGGAAAAATTCAGTTCCCATATGCCTTAAAAATAATGGTTAGTTCAGAAATAATCTTCTCTGGTGGAACTCCCATATTAATAAACTGCATTACAAAATAAGAAAAATAATAAAAAGTTGTGAGATATCCTCATCTCGCTGCCTCACAACCACAATGAAATATGCCAGCGAGAAACATAAGAGCATGATTATAAACTATAAAGCAGACTATGTGCTTATCGTTGCTGCAGATACCAAAGGAAACTGAAAACTTTTCATTTGTTTTGTCAAGAAATTAAGGACTAATATCTAGGAATGCATTGGGAGGATCCATCATAATAATAATAATAATAATAATATCACTTTCTGATCCCAAGCATATGCTACTATTTAGCAGGAAATGTAATGCTAACTTTATTTGAACTACCTACATTATTACTTCTACTATCCCTGAACATTTAGTTTCTTTAGAAATCACCTTGTAACAAGTCTTAGAATCCCTATCAAAGGCTAAAAATAATACCACAATGGGACCAGTCAACATGTCATGCTAAATTCTCCTCAATGGCAAGTATACACTATCAGAACTACTGCTTAAAATGTTCATTCTCAGCCTATTAACATGATGTGTGCCTGATAAATGTAGAAGAGCCACAGTAACAACCTTACATGAGTGTGGTCCCTCTATATACCTCAGCAATTATAAGCCCATCAGACTCACCAGCTTTAACTGCAAAACCATGGAATATAACATGACATCATTTATATGGACACTGGCAAAAAACTAATGTAGATCCCAATAAATTTGGTTTAGTAAAGGGCAGGTCCTGTGTCCAGAACTTAATAGGCTTTTTATAAAATGTTGCAGAGGTTATAGACAGTGGTCTTTCTGTGTTTATCTCAAACTAAACCAGGCTTTTTCCCTCCCCTCCCCCAAATATAGCGGGGAAGTTAGACAGACTTGATGTAATCCCCTACATTTTCTGCTGGACTGCATACTGGCTAGACAAGAGATCCTAAGTGATAAAAGTTGTTGGTACCCTCTCTGACTATAACATTTTAACCAGTGGGGTGCAATAGGGACCAGTATTATACCACGACCCCCCCCAAAACGTGCACACTGATTGGCCAGCGTGCCCATTGTAAATCGAGTTATACTAATGGAAAAAGGTCCGGTCGCCCGGACTTTTTTCCATTAGTATAACTCGTTTTAAACACTGTTCGCTATGTTAAATGGGTTTAACATAGAGACAGTTTAAAATAAGCAACGGAGATCTCCGTTGCTTATTTTAAGCTGTCTCGCCATGTTAAACCCATTTAACATAGCAGACAGTGTTTTAAAGCAACGGAGAAAGCAAGATCTCCGTTGCTTTTTAGTGTTCGCTATGTTAAATGAGTTTAACATAGCGAGACAGTTTAAAATAAGCAACGGAGATGTCCGTTGCTTATTTTAAAACTGTCTCGCTATGTTAAACTCATTTAACATAGCGAAACACTAAAAGCAACGGAGATCTTGCTTTCTCCGTTGCTTTTGCTCAACTCTGATGTACTGCGCAGGCGCAGTACATCAGAACTGCCGGATGCCAGACATCTGCGGAAGGGCAGTAAACAGGCATTATACTATGCCATTATTTAAGAAAAGTAATAGTTTCTTTTCTTAAATAATGTCATATAATAGCAATAACTCACTTCTGGTGGGTAATGCTAAATTCCACGGTTGGCTTTGTTTGGTCCCTCGGGCTTCGCCCTCGGGACCAAACCACGCCAACCGTGGGTAAATTTAGCATTACCCACACCCAGGCGTGGGTTATTGCTATATTAGTCCCTCTCCTGTTTTGCATTTATTTTGCAAATATCTAAGCTAATATCTCAGAAGGATAGTTGACCAAGGTTCTAGATGATCACAAACTGGGCACTGATAATAAAAAAGTCTGGATATGCAAGTAACTGTCCTACCAAAAATGATCTAGTTAAATGCAAAATAATACAGCAGAGCAGTCTTCAATAAAAAAGCTGTTCCCACCTCGGGTCTTAGAAATTATACTCTTCTTCAGACATTATCATCATAAGAGATCTGAGCTCTTTTTCATTTGGTCATCATGCTTCCACCATAGTCAGGAAATCTTTCTATCTGGCCAAACTAATTTTCAGAGAATAGATTCATAGGTAAATACTATGCCAACTGCCATGAAGGGCCATTTGAAGCCTAATCATGTTATTATGGTGGTTATTGGTGGAAGTGCCACTCATGGCTCAAAGAACAACCAATTTAGTTGTCAACTGTGGTGCACATTATCTTCGATATAAGAAAATATGGATCACAGACTTTGTGCCATGTCAGGACTGAGAACTCAATGGTGTAAATTTTTTTTTTTCAATAATTTTTATTTTTGTTTTACATTTGCAAAAACTATAACCATTCCATATTTACAAAATGACCATATTTGCATGTTATACATTGTGGATAAAGTAGAAACATGTAGATCATACAACATACCTAATTACAATATATACAAAGATGTTTTCCCAATTAATGTCATTAGTCTAAAAACAGCACATACAAAAATGACACTTCATCCATAGTTAAGCTGTGTACTCGTGGGAATACTTCCAGTTCATAAGATATGGTGTACCTGGTGCTTTATGATAATAAGATGTTATAGGACTGTTCCCAGATTGCTAGGGCTTTCATATTTTTGTTTCTTTTGTCCAATACTATTTTATGTGCTAGTAGATGTTTAATAGCAGATTTCTTGAATTCCTCCCAAGAGATACTTACAGGATCTAACCATTTGCAAGCTATATATATATTAATTATTCATTAATAAGAAAATCGTTATAAGTGGGTTAGCTTGTTTTCCTGAGATATTGGTCAGGAGGATGTGTAAAAGAGTAAATTCCCATGTTAGTGTTGATGCTTGACACCCCATTTTTTGCAGTTGTAACTTAAGGGAATTCCAAAGCTTGAAAACGCATTTATAACTCCAGGATATATGTATTAGGTCTGCAATCTGGTTTTTACAGTGTGGACAGTATGGGGACTTAGTTGAATTGAATTTGTGACGAATTGCTGGGGTGAAATAAGCATTATTATTATTAATCATGAGTTGCGTGTAAGAGTTTTTTAAGTGGAATAGTTTTCAATGTTAAGTTGATTGCCTTTTCTATTTGCTGGTCATCCATATCAGGTTTTAATTTTCTCCAGTAATTAGACAAGAGAAGATCTTTCTGGAATTTGATTTCCCCTATCATTTTGTATGAGTTCGTTATTGCTTTCCTTGACAATAACATAGTCTTCCAAAGTAGGGTACAGTTTTTGATGTCACTTTTGAGTATGGCAAGGTTTTGGAGGTAACTGGAACACACCTCTTTGATTTGTCTTAAAATTATTATATATACTTTAGGTAAGCTTAGACTACTTCTTAATTCATGAATTGTGCTATTGAGGAATGGGTAGATATCTTGGATTCTCTTATGTTTTAACCGAGGGAAGGAGTCTAGGTTTAGCATCTTGTTATTTATTTTTAACTTAGGATTTTTATGGTGGGGTTGTAGTATTAAATTTTTTCTCTAGATGACTTGGTCACATATTACTTTTATTGCTATTTCTCTGTAAATCACCAACTGCCTCAAAGAAAAGCATAAATTTGCAGAATATACACAGTTTAGAAAAATGTGAGGTAATACCAATGATCAATGTAGGGTTAAAAACTGATAATGATGACAAAATATTAGCAAGCTGCACAAATATTTTTGACAATGGTTTTGAAGGCAAAGATAAGGCAAATACATTTTTTCTGTTCAGATGTTATATTCCAGGAGTTCATTATGTATTTATACTGCATAAAGCTATCAATGTTAGGGACTGAGAAATTAAATGAACATGCAAAGCCTGTGTAGGAGCAATGTATGGGAAAGGCTTGATTTTTTTTTTTGTCAGCTATTATCTGCTCACAAGAAGGACTGTCTTCGAATTTTATACTGTATGAGTGATACTTCATAGAAATAGATGGTGGAATATTCGTAAAAAAGAATTTTCAAGACTCAGAATATCTTCAAAATTCAAAGAAGTCATCCTACCACTGTACTCTTCATTTATTAGCTCCATTATTGAATGCAGTGCCCTCTTTGGAATGTACACATTCAAGCATATCACTCAAATGGAAACTATCCCTAATATTGCATTTTCTTATACTCGGAAGCCTGTTTCTCTGAGGTGACTCGTGTTTTAGTCTCTGAGCCATGAGATACATAATCTTATTTGACCTCCTATTTCTTTTTAAAACCTGTAGTTACACTAACACTCGCAGTAATGATTTAAATTTACACCAGGAAATAAACAAAACTCATTTGAAGGATAAATTCATAACTGAAAGTATTCCTAGCTTATGGAATATGTTAATACTATGGGTCAAAGTATTACTTTACTGCTACTCTTGGCTTTACATAATGGATATCTATCACAACCTTACTCATTTTAGGAGATAAACACAGTTATGTGCTTGAAAAGGGTGGCAAGGAATTTAAGAGAATCGACTATAAGGTGCATATGGTTAGGCATCTTAGGACTTAGGACACCTAAAATTGCTTGTCTAGTATAGTTCCTACATTCCTTTGTTCCAGTTGTTGCACTAATTTTGTTTGTTAAATAGTAAAAAAAACCTGGACTTTTACATCAATTCATTTCTTTTTTTTTTTTCAAATAACATGCAGTGCTATATAAAATGGCAATACAGAGAATAAAACTTAGCACACTGTACTTTAAAATGGAAAATGCAGCTGTGCTTATAAGGCAAACAGTTTTATGTCAAACAGATTGGTAATATAAAATGTGCTATGGTGCAGTTTACTTAGAAATAAAAAAATGTTTCTGTAATTAGTCCAAACTGATTTCTCCATTGGAAGCTCAGGAAAGTATTATGTGTAATTAATGGCTGATAATTACAGGCAGGTACAAATCACTCTTCACAGCGCACATCACACCATGCAATTGACCTTTTTCTTTTTATAACAATTTGATATTGCTTTTTCAAACTATCATAATACTTCACATATCATACAGATCACTCATTTAATGTTTCCATTACCTTCACTCAAATGTCATGTTGAAAGACTTTCATGTAAAAGTTTTCCTATAAAGCCGTTGTTATTAACTATGATTATTGGCAATAATAT
This sequence comes from Protopterus annectens, assembly GCF_019279795.1. NCBI lineage: Eukaryota > Metazoa > Chordata > Ceratodontiformes > Protopteridae > Protopterus > Protopterus annectens. Next base: position 963,266,958 of record NC_056737.1, read on the forward strand.
AACAGTGATACTGGTATACTCTTTCCTCCCACCCTCATTAATATCTTATTAATATAACTATAGGTAAACTACTGATAAAAGAACAAAAACAGTGACATATATGTTATACTGATGCTATCTATTTATATGGGGGAATTTAAACGCCTATATGGTCTTTTTTACCCTGTAGGTATCAAGCCGTGCTGCTTACATGAGAGTAAGCAGGTTTTAGATTCAATAAGCACTGCTGGACAGCGTGCATGCACGCGCCCACATGGAAAGTTCTTTGGCATGCAAATCACCTCCTAAGCAGGTGCATATTATGCAAATGAGGCAGGTAGAGCGATCCAGCAAGCAGATAGACAGCTCTGCAGACCCTGTGTTTGTGTCCTTAGTGTACACAGAAAAATTCTGTGTACAGGAATGTAGATAGACAAAAGGGGCTGTAAAAATGTAGATAGATGGACAGAAATGGCATACCACATACAGATATGAGTGAAACTATCCTCCGTGTGTTTGCAAAATTAAAGGAAATAACTTAAATTATTATTTTTTTTTAATAATCTGGGCATGATTATGCAGTGCGCCGCAGTGCGCAAATATGCTTTATAAAAAAATGGTGACAGAAATGTGTTACAGGACCCTATGTGGAGTATCTACAAAGGTACATTATTGCTGTAGGCAGAGAACTATGTTGGTGTTTACAGAGGAGGTAGCTGACATCAGGAGAGGGTGTGTCCAATGACAACTAAGCTTATTTCAGCTAAGCTGCACTTTATTTGCATGGTGCCCCTCCGTGTTGAGTATGTCCTTTCAGGGGGGCATGTGTACTGACTTCTAAGCTTTGCTTAGCTAAAGGGTGCATGTTTCCATGTGTTTGCATGGCATACCACCATGTCAACTGTAGAAGTCTGGGGAGGTGTATAATAAGTGCTAAACTTTGTTTCCCTACGGGGCATGCATTTGCAAGGTGTGCCACAGTGCTGAGTGTATCTAAAAGCCAATGACATATTAATTAGTTTTGAGCCCTGTTTAACTTAAACTAGGGACATTAAATTATGTTAATGATATACAAGGCAGGTGCAATGCATCATAGGTAGCCAATCACCCAGTCAGTACCTACAGCAGAGCACTATAAAGTATGCATACACACTACAGTCTGACTTTTCCATACCCTGCATCTTTGGAGTACAGACTTGGGAATTTTAACATGAGAGAATGCTAGGGGCTGCTGCAGGTCTGCTACATCTCTATTTGCTAGACGTTGAAGTCAATGCTGCTGCTGCTGCTGACAATAGGCCTACACAGAGAAGAAGAGTGTTCAGGCCTAGGGTAACCTTCCAGGAGCTACATGAGCTGGAGATGTAGAGCGCTGCAGGGTGGACAAGGACATACTACAAGAACTCACTGAGCTCTTCCGCCCTCATCTCAGACCCAGAGCCAACAGAGTGGAACCCATCCCAGTGGAAAGAAAGGTATGTGTAGCCTTTAGGATACTAACTACAGGTACT